>NC_091465.1:62279989-62579989 GCF_027789765.1 Dendropsophus ebraccatus | reverse complement strand
TGGTCCAATTGCCAAGAGCCTCACTGATCCTGTGATCCAATGTAAAGATAAAACACCAATAGCTCATATTAAAAGCTCAGCCCCCCCCCCCCCCCTTATAGGTCACAGGGCATGCCTGGAAAATTCTCCAATACATTAAATAAGGTCACTTTGCAGGTGATATCCATTGTATACATTTTAAATAAAAAACATAGGGCTAATGTAATGTGGACATAGAGATTACATAACTGTCTAATGCAAATGCTCACTTGGCTGACAGCTATCTCTTGCAATCATCCTATTCACAATTTGCTTGGCCTAGCCACTATTTGTTTTCAATCTAAAGACTCCTCTGGTGACAAATTATTTGAGAAAAAAAACGATCCTTCGGGAAGGGTTGGTAGTCCTCCACAGTTGGTGATTCGGACTTGCCAAAATGTATCTAAGATATATGATCTGCATCGGCTCTATAATCTGTGCTCTCTTTGTCCAAAGAAACAACATATAATATCCACCACTGACACTTTTTCAGTTCCATCCCTAATGAGGACTTAGCACGTTATCCAGTAAGAGATTCTTTTGACCTTGCTGCTCGCTTGTCTGACCATTTTAGCTAGACATGTCATATGGCTCAATGAAAATTAATCTTGCATCCTCATTTTTCTTTCCTGCATACCTTACATTGCATTTCTGATACATAATGCAGAGTATGAGGAGTGCATCTCTGTTTTTTTGTGTTCTATTTTTTACAAGTCAAGGTCCCATGGAAGTCACATGCTAAGTGATGTAATGGGTCTGCTAAGGGGCAAACCTGCCTAGGGATAACTTTATTGCATCATGGTTGGTTTATAATAATAATGCAACAATAAAACAAATGTAAGTCAAATACAAAGAATATAAAAGCTTTCTAGTAATAGGATGTGAAGACAAAATCGCACACCACTGGAACGTGGCTGACACCCTTTGGTGCATTTAGTAGATTTTATTTTTTTTTCCTATAGAATTTTGCCTGTTATAGAGGCGGTAAAATATGCTTGATGGTTATTTTTACTCTTGTTGGGGATATACGTTTGGACTTATGAACAGTTGAGGAAAATTAGATCAACAGTCTCTTCCCAGAACCAGAGGTTCCATGTTGGCACATCACCAATCCTCCAGAATGGCAGACTGTACAAGTTGGCTGACAGCTATTTCCAAAACCAATAGTGCCTCTATAGGTCTCTGGCTACCCCATACAGTAGCTTACTTTGCCATAATATATTTTGTAGGGGTTACACCAACCACTTGTATTCTGTGGCTCTGGTGTCTTCCATCTTTTGATCTGTTCTTCCATTGACTTCCATTATGAAAACGTGTCCATTTTTTTTTTTAACGTACACAAAAACTGACCTCACCAAAATGAAATTTCTGGGTGTGTTCATGGGTATCCAGGAAGAAAAGTTGGAAATTTGTTAGCATCATACACAACTGAATTGTTATAAATATTCTTTATTCTGCCTATTAGTCGATTTGGGGCAGTCTTGTCTTAGTCTATTTCTAGATCAGGTACAGTAGCGGATTATAATAGGTCCTTTTCAGGCGGTAACCCGGGGCCCTGAGCTCTTGACATAACTTGACAGCTGCGTTTAAAAGTCCTCCATTAGCCTTTCCCTGGGGTCTAGGAGCTGAATCCCCCCATGGAATGACGCTGACCCCGGCTCGGTATTCTATTGATCTGGTTTGCAGCAGAGCAGACCAATAGAGCACCAATATCATCGATCAGTGCTATATAATGCATACTACACTGATCTCTATGAGTGTGACTTCTAATTAATGTTTAAGTTTAAAAAAAATAAAACCTCCCCTAATAAAAGTCCGAATCACACCCTTTTCCCATTTTATAAATAAAAAGAAATAAATAAACATATTTGATATTGCCATGTGCGTATTCACCCAAACTTAAATGATCCATTCCTGATCTCACACGGTAAACGGCATAAGCGCAAAACCCCGGCAAAGTGTAAAATTGCACATTTTTGGGCGCATCAAATTCAGAAAAATTGTAATAAAAAGTGATCAAAAAGTGATCATATACACAATCAATGTACCAATAGAAAGAACACATCATGGCGCAAAAAATGACACCTCACACAGCCCTATAGACCAAAGGATAAAAGTGTTATAAACATGGTCATAGAGCAATTTTAAGAAACGTTTAATTTCTTTAAAAGGTTTTATTTTTTTAAAAGCCATCAAATAATATAAAAGTAATACAAGTTACATATCGTTGTAATCGTACCGACTTGAGGAACATATATAACATACCATGGGACGAACGGCGTAAAAACGCTGTTTCAATTTCACTGCGCATATCATTTTTTTCTGGTTTTGCAGCGTATTTTATACAAAAATTAAGTCTGCCATTGCAAGGTAAAATAAGTGGCGCAAAAAAAAGGGGTCATGTGGGTCTGTAGAGGAAAAATGCAATTGCTATGGCCTTTTAAACACGAGGAGGAAAAAACAAAAATGCAAAAACAAATATTGTCTCTGTCTTTAAGGGTTAAAGAGAATCCTTCACCATAAAACTTCTATCTAAGCTATCGGCAGCATGTTATAGAGCAGAAGGAGCTGAGTGGATTGATATATATCTTTATGGGAAAAGATTCAGTATAACTTGTAATTTATTGATAGAAATCTCTTTTGTTTCCATGCTAAAGAGTCCTGTCCATTGAGTGACACCGCCCACTGGACTCCTAAACAGAATGAGCAGGGATTTTAATCGACAAGTTACAAGTTATACTGAATCTTTTCCCACAAAGATATATATCATTCTGCTCAGTTCTTCCTGCTCTATAATTTGATAGCGATAGATTAGATAGATGTCTTGGTGACAAGTTCCCTTTAATTCCTGTGAACCCTCTCAAGGGTTACAGTGTCACAGACCCGCCTCGGTGACACCTTCAGCCTGAAATAAACAGCGTTTTTTTTAAAGATGCCAGATCCCACAGCAGGTATGTCGGTATGAAGGTATGCATATCTGTGCTGTCAGTTCACTTAACCCCTTAGCAACCCATGACGTATCTGATACGTCATGGTGCCGCGGGGGGTGTTCAGAGCGGGGTCCCCTATTACCAGTGCCTCTATTAGCCGGCGCGGGTCCCGTTGCCGTGCCGGCTAATTAAGCCTCTAAGTGCAGCTGTCAAACCTGACAGCTGCACTTAGAGGCTTTGATCCGTACGTCCATGGTGCCTAGTGGGACGGATCTCCCCCCCGCGATCTGCCCGTGCCGGGCCTCAGCGTCGGAATGACGCTGATCCTGGCTCTGCAATAGATTGCTATGGCCTGCAGCAGGCCATAGCCATCTATCACCGATCTGATCGATCTTTGCTGTGTATATACACAGCATTGATCTCTATGAGAGATCAGTGCTGTGTATATACAAGTCCCCCAGGGGGACTTCTAGTTAAAGTAAAAATAAAAGTAAAAATGTTTTTTTATTAATAAAAAATCCCCTCCCCTATTAAAAGTCCAAAAATCCAAACCCTCCTATTCCCATTTTATAAATATAAATAAATAAACAAATAAATAAACATATTTAGTATCGCCGCGTGCGTAATCGCCCGAACTATTAATTAATCACATTCCTGATCTCGCACGGTAAACGGCGTAAGCGCAAAAAAATTCCAAAGTGCAAAATTGCGCATTTTTGGTCGCATCAAATCCAGAAAAAATTTAATAAAAAGTGATCAAAAAGTCGCATATGCGCAATCAAGGTACCGATGGAAAGTACATGTCATGGCACAATAAATGACACCTCACACAGCCCCATAGACCAAAGGATAAAAGCGCTAAAAGCCTGGGAATAGAGCGATTTTAAGGAACATATATTTGTTAACAATGGTTTGAATTTTTTACAAGCCATCAGATAATATAAAAGTTATACATGTTATATATCATTGTAATCGTAACGACTTGAGGAACATGCATAACAAGTCAGTTTTACCATAGGGAGAACGGCATAAATGCAAAACTCCCCGAAATCAAAACAAATTCCTTTTTTTTTTTTTCAATTTGACAGCGCAAATGATTTTTTTCCGGTTTCGCAGCATATGTTATGGAAAAATAATGCCAGTCATTGCAAAGTACAATTGGTTTCTCAAAAAATAAGGGCTCATGTGGGTCTCTAGGTGAAAAAATGCAAGTGCTATGGACTTCTAAACATAAAGTGGAAAAAGCAAAAGTGCAAAAACGAAAATTGGCTTTGACCTTAAGGGGTTAAAGAAGACTACAGAGTCTAAAGTGCTGGTATCTAGAATTATTTCTCTTACATACAACTCCTTAAAAAAGCATTTGCCTATCAACAAAACACTGGCAAGGAAATCTTGTTCCCCTCTAAATTAGAGTTTTATCAATTGTATCAAAGACGCAATTTGTTTACTCACTTCATGTGCTGCAGAAATATCCTGTCTGGTAATTCAACATGTTCCTGACGGATCACTGTAGTACATGACATTATTTATAAAAGAACATCACACCAAGAGCCTAGCTGTCCCAAGAGCATTAGACATCCATTATACAGTAGCGCTGTCCACGAGTCAATGAAAAGTTCATTTTAAATATAGAATTTAATCAGCTATGTTTCATTATGGCTCTAACTCCCCTATACCTCATTATGGTGACAGTACGGCTAGTAGCACCTAAAGTGGAAGTGTTAGTTATACATGTTTACAGCACGTGGCCCAAATGACTGTATTTTTGCACTATTATATGCACCTGACTATAACAGACACTCCTGGTTTAGATAATTAAAAACAAGAAAAAAAATGTGCTTGGTAGTCTAAGGCAGTGGAAGGGTTAATGTTACTAACTTTGGTGGTCTAAGGTTGAGGAGGGGTGTAAGTAGTCAGATCCTGTTATCTTACTGGGTCATAATCCTCTGACCATTGAAATTGGGATAATGCAGGTAGTTGCAACAAGTTAGGCCAGTCCCTCACACGTGTAATATAAAGTCCTTTCTGACTGTATCATGGCCAGTGTTGGACTGGTGTATCTGGGGCCCACCAGAGGAAATGATCCTAGTGGCCCACCAATGAAGAGCCAGTGCGAAACAGCATGTCAGTTAGTGTTTGTGCAGGTTCTAAAGCTGGGGCCCACCGGAGGATCCTCTGGTACTCTGGTGGGTCAGTCCGACACTGATCATTAGGGATGGTCCGAACCAGCCGAGGTTTGGGTTCGTATGAACCCGAACGCTCGGCATCAGATTCCCGCTGTCTGCCCCCTCCGTGCATCGGGCGGATCCAGCGGGAGGACCGCCTGTAAAAATGGGATACAGCCTATGGCTATGGCTGTATCCCATTTTTCCAGGCGGTCCTGCCGCTGGATCCGCCCGCTGCATGGAGCAGGCAGACAGCGGGAATCATTACCGAGGGTTCGGGCTTGTACGAACCCGAACCGAACTCGGTTCGGACCATCCCTAGTGATCATGGCTAAAGTCCCATGCTGACTGTCTAATAAACCAAACCAACAGTATAATTGATCCCTATATGAGAGCCCAATAGCTAAGGGTAGCTTCACGCTTTCCGGATCCGCAGCAGATTTCACGCTGCGAGTTTGCAGCGAAATTTTCATTCCGCTGCCAGTATGTGACTCGGCCCCGACCCCCCGCTACCCGGAGCATACATTGCCTGCTTTGTGTGTGAGGCTCCCGGCTCCCCTTGCTCCCCATGAGCCAATCAGTGCGCGGCAGCACTGATTGGTTGATGGGGACTGACGGGAGCTGGGAGCCTTACACAGCAGCGGCACCGAGCAGGTAATATACGCTCCGGGCCAGGAGCTGCGGGGGTTAAAGGGGCCAGCTTATATATCCGCAGTGGAATGAAAATTTTACTGCAGATATGTAACCCCATAGAACTTCATACTACGTAGATCCGCAGCGTGAAGTCCGCTGCCCATCTGGTATGTGTGAAGCTACCGCAAAGCTTTCAGTATATAGGTTATTAGGTAGAGATGAGCGAACCGGGTTCGGGTTCGAGTCGATCCGAACCCGAACGTTCGGTATTTGATTAGCTGGGGCTGCTGAACTTGGATAAAGCTCTAAGGTTGTCTGGAAAACATGGATACAGCCAATGACTATATCCATGATTTCCACATAGCCTTAGGGCTTTATCCAACTTCAGCCACCGCTAATCAAATGCCGAACGTTCAGGTTCTCATGGACTCGAGCATGCTCCAGGTTCTCTCATCTCTATTATTAGGCCTTTGGTGGTGGAGTCACCACAAATACAGGCACAGAAATGTTATGCTTGTATGAAACTGGTGTTACTGTTTCTCCTGTCAGATATCCCTACAGTGATCTGCAATGCATGTCATGCAGTATGCATTTTGAATTTTTAAGATTTTTAGAAAAAACTGTTTTTGAACATACATTATATATACACACCACTGCTACACACAAATGATATATACTCACACATCTATGCTACTGTCACGGCCGCGGCGGCGTCCCGTGCTCCGGGCCGCCGCCGCGACTCCCCACTGCCCCATGCAGCAGCCGGTGTCCGTAGGCAGGGACCCGGCGCTGCTGTCACTTCGGCCCCGGGGGGCGCCTTACCTCTCCACGCTCCTGTCCGTCGCTGTGCCGGCCGGCGCGCGCGTCCCCGCCTCCTCGGGCGCGCGCGCGCCGGCTGTCTCAGATTTAAAGGGGCAGTGCTCTCCTAATTGGTCCATGTGCACAATCACTCCCTATAAATTCCAGCCCTGCCCCACTACAGGTGTTGGAGCCTCTACATGCTTCCCATAGCGTTTGGCCCAGCTCCCTGTTGTTCCTGATTCCTGTCCACTACCTGGTCCCTAGTCCTTGTTCCTGGTTCCTGCTTCCCCGTTACTCTATTGCTCCTGTCTTCGGCCTGTCTCCTCAGGTCACGACTACAGACCTCTGCCACTACCATCTCCTGCCTACTGCTCCTGCCACACCTCGCCTGCCATCACCAGCAACCAAGCTAGGGGTAGCGACCTGGGGGTCGCCTGCCGCAGCAAGTCAATCCCGCCTTGCGGCGGGCTCTGGTGAAAACCAGCGGCCCCTTAGACTCCGCTCCCTGGTGAGGTTAGTGCCATCGCTGGTGACGGTCCAGTGGATCCACTACTCCAGGCGTAACAGTAGGCTCCAACCATGGATCCCGGCGAGGTGCCTGATCTCCGTGACGTCGCCAGAGTGGTCGCGCAACAGGCTCAACAAATCCAGCAACAGTCGCAGCAAATCCAGCAATTGACTGCCGCCTTACAGCAGCATGCTACAGCCCAGCGCTCACCACCACCAGCAGCCACCTCGAGACTTCGACTGGCCCTCCCGACTAAATATGGAGGCGATCCCAAGTTGTGCAGGGGATTCCTGGCTCAGTGCACCATGCATATTGAACTTTTAAGTAGTCAGTTTCCCACCGAGCGCTCTAAAGTGGCTTTCATCATCAGCCTATTGGAGGGTAGAGCTCTGGCCTGGGCCACGCCGCTGTGGGACCGAGATGACCCTGTTGCTGCCAATCTCCGAACTTTCCTGGCCGAGTTTCGCTCCGTCTTTGAGGAACCTGCCCGTGCTACTTCAGCTGAGACAGCTCTCCTCAACCTCTCTCAAGGGAGCTCCTCTGTTGGTGACTATGCCATCCAGTTCCGCACCCTGGCAGCTGAATTGGACTGGAACGAGGCCGCCCTATTAGCCACCTTCAAGAAGGGCCTTTCCACTCGAGTGAAAGATGTGCTCGCTGCCCGAGACCTTCCTACCTCCTTGAACGAACTCGTTCTACTGGCTACCAGAGTCGACACCAGGTTTTCCGAGAGAGAGGAGGAGGTCCGACAAGAACGGCGTCTGAGTCTGCCCCGTCGCCATCCTCGGTTGGCACCGGTATTCCAAAATCCCGTTGCTCCTATGCCCCAGTCGTCTCCAGAAGTTCCTATGCAGGTGGATCGAGCTCGCTTGACGACTGAAGAAAGGGCCCGTCGACTAGAGCTGAATCTCTGCCTATACTGCGGTGGCGCTGATCACTTTCGGCAGAGATGTCCCCAACGTCCTCAGCGTCCGGGAAACGCTCGCACCTAGGTCCAGTGGGAGAGGTCTCCCTAGGTGTGAATGCCACCTCTCCAAGATTGACTATGCCAGTCTCCATCCAGACACCCTCAGGGCAAGTTCTCCAGACTACTGCCCTCATCGACTCTGGCGCTGCTGGCAGTTTCATTTCTGCTTCGTTGGTCCAAAGATGGCGGCTACCCGTGATACAGCTAGCTCAACCCCGGTCTATCTCTTCGATCACGGGCGAGATTCTTACCGAAGCTGTGCACTGCCAGACTGAACCCCTAGTCCTCCAGGTGGGCGCCTTACATCAGGAGAGGATCTCCTTCTACGTCTTGCGCCATTCCTCTTCCGCCATCTTGCTGGGTCTTCCTTGTCTGCAATTACATACCCCTAAGCTGGACTGGAGAACTGGGGAGGTTCTCAGCTGGGGCCAGGACTGTCCAAATAGGTGTCTGAGACCTTCTCAACCCAGGTGCTCTACGAGGTCACCTGCTAATGCCAAGCCTTTGTCTGGTCTACCGCACGAATACCAAGACTTTATTGATGTCTTTTCGGCCAAGGAGGCAGACTCTCTACCACCTCATTGGTCCTATGATTGCCCTATAGACCTTCTTCCTGGAACTTCTCCCCCACGTGGTCGAGTATACCCTCTCTCTGTGCCCGAGACGGAAGCCATGTCCTCCTACATCCGGGAGAACTTACAGAAGGGCTTCATCCGTAAATCCACGTCTCCCGCTGGCGCTGGATTTTTCTTTGTGCAGAAGAAGGACGGTTCCCTCCGCCCATGCATAGACTACCGGGGCTTAAATAAGGTGACTGTCAAGAACCGCTATCCTCTTCCGCTAATCCCAGAACTATTCGACCGTCTCCGTGGAGCTAGGATCTTCTCCAAGTTGGATCTCAGGGGAGCGTATAACCTGATCCGTATTCGTGAAGGAGACGAATGGAAGACCGCTTTCAACACCAGAGATGGGCACTACGAATATCTGGTCATGCCATTCGGCCTATGCAACGCCCCAGCGGTCTTCCAGGAATTCGTGAATGATTTATTCCGCGATCTCCTCTATGTCTGCGTCATTGTCTATCTTGACGACATCCTGGTCTTCTCCCACGACCAGCAGACCCACGTGTCCCATGTACGACAGGTTCTACGGAGACTACGGGCCAACCGTTTGTATGCCAAGCTGGAGAAGTGCGTTTTCCATCAGCGCAGCCTGCCGTTTCTTGGATACATTGTCTCCGACCAGGGCCTACAGATGGATCCTGCCAAGCTCTCAGCTGTTCTCCAGTGGCCTCGTCCTGAGGGACTTAGAGCTATCCAACGATTCCTTGGATTTGCCAACTACTATCGGCAATTCATCCCTCACTTCTCTACCCTGGTTGCACCCATAGTGGCTCTCACAAAGAAGAAGGCGGATCCTAGACGCTGGCCTCCCGAGGCCGAACATGCCTTCAATAGCCTAAAGTCTGCCTTTGCCTCCGCTCCTGCTCTAGTTCGCCCGGATATCTCCAAGCCGTTTTCTCTTGAAGTTGATGCTTCCTCTGTGGGCGCCGGAGCAGTCCTCTCGCAAAGGGACACATCAGGCAAGACCAGAACCTGCGGGTTCTTTTCTAAGACTTTTTCCCCTGCCGAGAGGAACTATACTATAGGAGATCGGGAACTCCTGGCTATTAAGCTGGCACTGGAGGAGTGGCGTCATCTCCTAGAGGGGGCTAAACATCCCGTTAACATCTACACGGACCACAAGAACCTCCTCTACCTCCAATCCGCTCAACGCCTCAATCCCCGGCAGGCCAGGTGGTCCCTCTTCTTCTCTCGGTTCAACTTCACCATTCATTTCCATCCAGCCGAGAAGAATATCAAGGCCGATGCGTTATCCCGAGCATCCGATGTTATGGGGCAAGAGGAATCTCCTCGACACATAATACCTCCCGATCGCCTAGTACCAGTTGCCACTTCTACTCTGCAGCAGTTGCCTCCCGGTAAGACTTATGTGCGCCCCGCACTCTGTAAACGCATCTTGAAATGGGGTCATTCCTCTATGGTGGCCGGGCATCCGGGAGTTCTAAAGACCGGGCAACTGATCTCCCGCCACTACTGGTGGCCTAGCCTACTCCAGGATGTCAAAGACTTTGTGGCGTCCTGTACCAGCTGTGCCAGAAACAAGTCCTCTCATCAAAGACCTGCCGGCCTACTTCAGCTCTTGCCAGTTCCAGACCGCCCCTGGTGTCATATAGGCATGGACTTTGTCACAGACTTACCTCCATCTGCGGGTAACACAGTCATCTGGGTTGTCACGGACCGCTTCTCCAAGATGTCCCACTTCGTGGCTCTTCCTGGATTACCATCAGCCCCTCGCCTGGCCCAGCTGTTCTTTCAGCATATCTTCCGCCTCCATGGTCTTCCTCTTCATATAGTCTCTGACAGAGGCTCACAATTTGTCTCCAGATTCTGGCGTGCTCTCTGCTCTCAACTCCAAGTGAAGCTGGACTTCTCTTCGGCCTATCATCCCCAGACCAATGGGCAAGTAGAGAGGGTCAATCAGGTCCTTGGCAATTATCTTCGACATTTCGTCTCCGCTCGCCAGGACAACTGGTCCAGTCTGCTTCCTTGGGCAGAGTTTTCCTACAATCATCTGGACTCGAGCTCCACAGGCAAGTCACCCTTCTATGTGGTCTATGGAGGTCACCCTCGTCCTCCTCTGCCTCTCTCTCCATCCTCTGAGGTCCCAGCCGTGGAGGAGTTGTTATCTGACCTGCAGTCAATCTGGGAACAGACTCGACAATCTCTGCTCAAGGCATCTGTCCGCATGAAGGACCAGGCGGATAAGAGAAGAAGACCCGCCATGAATTTTCTCCCTGATGACAAAGTCTGGCTCTCGGCCAAATATGTCCGACTCAAGATTCCCAGCTACAAGTTGGGTCCTCGTTTCCTCGGTCCTTTCTCGGTGCTAAAACGCCTCAACCCTGTCACCTACAAACTCCGCCTACCCCCTACAATGCGGATTCCAAACGCCTTCCATGTCTCCCTCTTAAAGCCAGTGGTCCTCAACCGGTTCTCCGATAATGCTTCGCTCTCTGCTCCACAAGCCGTCTCTGATGACGTTTACATTGTCAAAGACATTCTGGCTATGAAAACTGTCAGAGGGAGACGATCCTTCCTAGTGGACTGGAAAGGATTTGGTCCTGAGGAGAGGTCCTGGGAACCCGAGGCTAACATCCTGGACCAAGACCTCATCAAGAGGTTCCTACAGGCCAGAAAGAGGGGGAGGCCAAAGGGGGGGGTACTGTCACGGCCGCGGCGGCGTCCCGTGCTCCGGGCCGCCGCCGCGACTCCCCACTGCCCCATGCAGCAGCCGGTGTCCGTAGGCAGGGACCCGGCGCTGCTGTCACTTCGGCCCCGGAGGGCGCCTTACCTCTCCACGCTCCTGTCCGTCGCTGTGCCGGCCGGCGCGCGCGTCCCCGCCTCCTAGGGCGCGCGCGCGCCGGCTGTCTCAGATTTAAAGGGGCAGTGCTCTCCTAATTGGTCCATGTGCACAATCACTCCCTATAAATTCCAGCCCTGCCCCACTACAGGTGTTGGAGCCTCTACATGCTTCCCATAGCGTTTGGCCCAGCTCCCTGTTGTTCCTGATTCCTGTCCACTACCTGGTCCCTAGTCCTTGTTCCTGGTTCCTGCTTCCCCGTTACTCTATTGCTCCTGTCTTCGGCCTGTCTCCTCCGGTCACGACTACAGACCTCTGCCACTACCATCTCCTGCCACGCCTCGCCTGCCATCACCAGCAACCAAGCTAGGGGTAGCGACCTGGGGGTCGCCTGCCGCAGCAAGTCCATCCCGCCTTGCGGCGGGCTCTGGTGAAAACCAGCGGCCCCTTAGACTCCGCTCCCTGGTGAGGTTAGTGCCATCGCTGGTGACGGTCCAGTGGATCCACTACTCCAGGCGTAACAGCTACCCTTACACATACAACATTTACACACACACATCTCTGCTGTATTTACATACACAGCTCAGCTACACATACTCACATAGCTCTGATGCACATACACACACTGCTGCTCATAGACACATAGCTCTGCTGCATGCATATACAGCTTTACAATACCCACATATACATACCACTCTGCTATAACAACATATACACATACACACACTTGCTGCACCCACAAATATCTACACACAGGGCAGTCAGTAGTCAGGGCAGCCTGACTGCAGACTGTAAGTTCACCGAACAGTTCTTTTAATGTATACCAACAGGGCCGGCTCCAGGTTTTTGTGAGCCCTTGGGAGAGAGAGCCTCAGTGGGCCCCTTTGTATAGCACACCTCGGGGCACACCTACCAAATAAAGTTTGACAAAATACCGAAAAAAAACGTAATTCAGTAACTCACAGGTGACGTCTTCTTTGATCTGAGGCGATTGCTCTCCATTTCCTCTGCATCTGGCCCAGACCACCATGATGATTTCTTCCAGCTACAATTCATCTCTTCAGGACCTGTCAGACAAACATCTTAGACTCCACACATTTCCAGCAACTTCCTTCCCTTTTTCCCACCCATACGCTCCTATACAGTAGTAACTCCACTGTTTGGTGTCATGTGCAGTAAAGTAGGGAGGTTTGTAGGTCCCGTGCTGTGCCCCCCATATAGTAATAATGTCCCCATGCTGTGCCCTCCATATAGTACTAATGCCCTCTGTCCCCATAGTAATGCCCCCTGCTCTGCCCCATAGTAATGCCCCCTGCCCCCATAGAAATGCCCCCTGCTCTCCCTCAACACAAGAAAATAAAAAAAATAAAATCATACTCACTAATCCGGGCGGGGGACGGGTCCTCTTCTCCCTTGTGTGCACCTTGTGGATCCACCAGCAGGCGTGATGACGTCATCGCTCTGCGCCTGTTGGTGAGAGCGCATCCATGATAGAATGGACTAGAATGGAGTTGCTAGAAGGAGTTCGTCCCCCTGGAGTCTGTATTCTAGCTTCTTCACCATAGAGCAGGCTAGAATGGAGTTACAATCAGGAGACATTACATGAGGTATACCAGTGGGAACTACAACTCCCAGCATGTCCAGCCTGTTATTATGGGATATCAGAGGACATTACAGGAGGAGATATAATAGGACTACAACTGCCAGCGTGTCCAGCCTGTTATTATGGAAGATGAGAGGACATTACAGGTGGAGATATAATAGGACTACAACTTCCAGCGTGTCCAGCATGTTATTATGGGAGATCAGAGGACATCACAGGAGGAGATTTAAGAGGAGTACTACAACTCCCAGCATGGACAGCCTGTTATTATGGGAGATCAGAGGACATTACAAAAGGAGATATAAGAGGAGGACTAAAACTCACAGCATACAGAGGGAAGGTATAAGTGAGCCCCGCCCCCTCATGTCACATGACAATGATCACAGGTCCTTCATCCACCTGCATCCTCTCCCGTTCTCAGCCCTGCCCCCTTATGACGTCACCACAGGTCCTTCCCCAGTGCAGCAAACACGGCAGGTCCTTCCCCAGCCCCTCCAGCCCTCCAGGTCGGTGATGCGGCGGGCGTCTGGCTCACTGCTCGGGCAAGTGTCGGGGGCCCCTTGAGCAGCCGTGGGCCCCGGCACTTGCCCGAGTATGCTGGGTGCTGATGCCGGCCCTGTATACCAGTTATCAAGTGTATAAAAAATTACATGCAGGCTTGCTTGGGTAGTGTCTGTCATCCTTCCTGGACAATTTGTTTTAATTTTTTTTTTTCATAACCTTTTTCTTTGGCAGCAATTATCCCCATTCCTCTGCTCACCTTATCAGCAGTTCTGTAAACTCTCTGGGCCTGTACAGGAAGTGATGTCATCTGCCCTCACAGCTGCCTAGTAAGGGCAGGAGTGCAGTAAAGAAAGCTCCATAGTAACTGCAGCACATGGTACCAATTATATATCACTCTCATATCAGTTTATAAGCATATAACTATATATTAGCAGCCCAGCACATCCATGATCTAATTCTGCCTCAGTAAAGTAAATTACCATATAAAACAATAAGCCAGCAGCCCTATCCCCAGCAATGTAACATAACCACTGACATACCTCCCAACTTTTGCAAAGAGCAAAGAGGGACATGTGCGCCGCGGTCCCCATAGCCACGTCCCCATAGTGACCCTCCATAGCCACGCCCCCATAGCGACCCTCCATAGCCACGCCCCCATAGCGACCCTCCATAGCCACTCCCCTACAGTCACCACATGCTGCTGACTGAACAGTGCCCTATACAGTATCCAATCCCCCCAAAATGCCCTATATAGTATCCAATCCCCCATTATAGTGCCCCACATAGTATCCAATCCCCCATTATAGTGCCCCACATAGTATCCAATGCCCCATATAGTGCCCCACATAGTAGCCTATGCCCCCATATAGTGCCCCACATAGTATTCAATCCCCCATTATAGTGCCCCACATAGTATCCAATGCCCCCATATAGTGCCCCACATAGTAGCCTATGCCCCCATATAGTGCCCCACATAGTAGCCAATGCCCCCATATAGTGCCCCACATAGTAGCCAATCCCCATATAGTGCCCCACATAGTAGCCAATCCCCCCATATAGTGCCCCACATAGTAGCCAATCCCCATATAGTGCCCCACATAGTAGCCAATCCCCCATATAGTGCCCCACATAGTAGCTAATCCCCTCATATAGTGCCCCACATAGTAGCCAATCCCCATATAGTGCCCCACATAGTAGCCAATCCCTGATAGAGTGCCCCACATAGTAGCCAATCCCCCCATATAGTGCCCCACATAGTAGCCAATGCCCCCATATAGTGCCCTACATAGTAGCCAATCCCCCCATTAGTGTGGCCGACCAGAAAAACAATAAACCAGTAACTCACCTGTCCGCCGGTCCCAGCAGCTCCTCTCCCGGCAGAGCGAGCACTCCCGTCATCCTCCAGGGCGGGCAGCGGGGTATACAGACACTGACTGTGCCGGAAGTAATTCATGATAGAGGCTGCAGGTCACTTCCAGCACAGTCAGTGTCTGTATACCCCGCTGCGCGCCCCGGAGGATGATGGGAGTGCGCGCTCTGCCAGGAGAGGAGCTGCTGGGGCTGGCGGACAGGTGAGTTGCTGGTTTATTTTTTTTTTTCGGTGGGGCCACATATAGTGCGGGACACTGGGTGCTGTTCCGGGACCGCGGGACAGCACTCCGAAAACGGGACTGTCCCGCGGAATCCGGGACAGTTGGGAGATATGCACTGATGTAACACTTAGCAAAACTACTACCCCCATAATGACAAACATGAAGAAGCATAGGTATAATAGGAGTTGTAGTTGTTCAAGTTGGTCTAGTAGCTCTAGCCTGCAATACACTAAGGCTTGGTTCACATTGCATTTTTTGCAAAAGACGGTTGAAAAAAACTGATGCATTTGTGCATTTGTGTGCAGCTGTTTTGATCCGTTTTTCCAGTGACTTCCATTATAAAAAAAAAAAAAAGAATCAAAATGGATCTGTTCTTTTCAGGGTTTTTTTAACTCCTTAAAGACCGGACTAATTTTCGTTTTTGCGCTTTCGTTTTCTCCTCCTTGTGTATATAAGGCCATAGCAGTTGCATTTTTACACCTACAGACCCACATGAGCCCTTATTTTTTGCGTCACTAATTGTACCTTGCAATGACAGGCTGAATTTTTGCATAAAATATGCTGCAAAACCAGGATGAAATGATATGCGTGGTGAAATTGAAGAAAAAACGCAATTCTTTTTCTTTGAGGGGTGCTTATAGCACTTTTATCCTTTGGTCTATGGGGCTGTGTGAGAAGTAATTTTTTGCGCCATGATCTGTACTTTGTATCAGTACCTTGATTGCGCATATGCGACTTTTTGATAGTTTTTTATTACAATTTTTCAAGATTTGATGCAACCAAAAATGTGCAATTTAGCAATTTGGAATTTTTTTGCGCTTACGCCATTTACCGTGCGAGATCAGGAATGAAATAAATTAATAGTTCGGGCGATTACGCACGCAGCGATACTAAACATGTTTATTTATTTATTTATTTTCATTTATAAAATGGGAAAAGGGGGGTGATTTGGACTTTTATTAGGGGAGGGGGTTATTTATTAATAAAACACTTTTTTTTTTCATATACAGTAATTAGAAGCCCCCTGGGGGACTTCTATATACACAGCACTGATCTTCCATTGAGATCAATGCTGTGTGTATAATAGAGCAATGATCCATCAGATCGGTGCTCTAATATAATGGTCTGCTGCAGACCATCTAAATAGATTGCCGAGCCGGGATCAGCGTCATTCCGACGCTGAGCCCCGGCCGGCTCATTAGAACGGATCTCCCCTTTGCGATTGCATCGTGGGGGGGAGATCCCCCACTAAACACCAGGGACAGGGGCTACATACAGTATTCAAATGCAGCTGTCAAAGCTGGTAATTAGCCGGCGGCTAAGACTTGCGGTCCCTGGCTACACATAGCAACTGGGGACCGCAGGCTGCAGAAAGGGCTCACGCAGGGAGCCCTTTCTGATCCCCCTTAATGGCCGCATGACTGGTATACCCGTCATGTGTCGTTAAGAGGTTAACAAACACAAAAGTGAGATTGACTAGGTTTTTGTGTATGTTAAAAAAAACTGTTCCGTTTTGACCTTTTTTTTTTATAAGGGAATGGATCAAAATGGCTGCACACAGATGCAAAAAATGGATTGCAATAACGCAGTGTGAACTCAGCCTAATTTATATATAAATATTACTCAATTGTGATATCTGGCTCTACACAGCAGCTGCTGTTACATAATAGGACACAGCAGCAGAAATGTGTTAAAAAAAACCAAAAAAACCCTTTATTTTACTACCACAATCCAGATTATTTAAAATACCAGATTACAGGTCTTTTACTGTGTATATAACATAGTTGCCAAAAGCACCGACTTTGCCGGGCCCGATTTTGAGGAGTCAATCCCTGCAAAATCATGTCCCGGCAAGCATTCCCCCGCCATGGGAAGCCCCACCCCCAACCACTCCCTATACCTCAGCAGGACCACTCTCTGGGGGCTGTAGACTGTGGGGGAGGTTATCTGAGGGAGCAGCCACCATGTGCATGTGCTCACAGCCTCATCATTTTGCAATGCCCTGACCCGTGAGGGTCACTTCGCAGTGTGTTATGAGCGGGCAGGAACCGGGGCAGCTGCAGGGTAGAGGATTGTCACAGTATAGGGCCTGAGGATGGCATAGCTGAGGGACCGGTCTGCAGATACTGCGGTATAATTGCTACTGGGCATGCGATTCTTCGCTGTACCTAGTCAGGGCACCAGTAAACGGACACCAATGCCAGGGTTCAGTAAAAGCGGTGGTTACACTTTTATTGTAACTGAGGTAACTGGTAGCAACAGTCTCTTCCGGATGCAACCGGGTATATATCAGACTTATATAAACAGAGCTAAGGTGGTGCTGCATAGGCTGAGGTGAAACGTGCCGGATGATGGGAGTAGTAGTGAGAGAAGAATAGAGATGATGGGTGGACTTAGAGTACTTGCGGTATGAATCTTGACTTGATGAGGAGATGAATAACAGGAACGACACCCAGATGAGAAGATACTCCAGGCACTTGAGCAGACGGACAGCCAGGATCTGTTACAGCAGAGCACCAGCCACTTTTCTGAAGGTGAAGAGAGACACAAAACACACAACTTGTCTCCTGAAGGTGGAGGACAAGACTGAGGTAGAACAGGAAGTCACATGGTATCCCTGGCCAAAGCTCGACGGCCATTGAAGGAACCATGGTTACAGGGCATGGTCACTTGATCCTCAGCCTTTGTATACCACTGCACAGAGTTAAACACATGTACAATATACATGAACCTGAGAGTAATAGAGACTACATAGTCACAGTTGCAGTGCAAATAGTTTCCAGAACAGGTATGGCTGCAATAGCAAAAATAAAGTGACAGTGAGAAACAGACAGCGTGTTCTGGGACACTGCAATTTATGTCTGGATCTAGCTCTCTCCAGGTTCTGCAGCAGTTGGGGTGTGTTATGAGGTGTTGCAGCAGCTTGGATGTATGAGGTTCTGCAACTGCTGTGGTGTGTTATAAGGTTTTGCAGCAGCTGAGGTGTATGAGGAAGTTCTGCTGCAGCTGAGGTGTATGATGAGGTTTTGCAGTAGCTGAGGTTTATTATAAGGTTTAGCAGCAGCTGAAGTGTGTGTTATGATGTTCTGCAGCATCTGCGGTATGTATAATGATGTTCTACAGCAGCTGAGGTCTATTATGAGGTTTTGCTGTAGCTGAGGTGTATTAAGATATGCTGCAGCAGCTGAGGTGTATTATGAGGTTCTACAGCAGCTGAGGTGTGTATTATGAGGTTCCAAGTGTATAATGATGTTGGTGTAGCACTGATTACCTTTATGAGTACAGCCTCTTACTTATAAAGAACCAGAACCATCAGAACCATCTTTTGGGTAGCGAATCCGCTGGAATTTTCATTCCACTGCGTATATGTAAGCCGGCCCCTATAACCCCCACCGTGGCTGCAGTGAAGCTCCCGGCTCACCTCGCTCCCTATCAGCCAATCAGTGCTGCTGTGCACTGATTGGCTGATGAGGAGTGAGGGGAGCCAAGAACTTCACACACAGCTTTGGACCGGGGCTGCGAGATGCGGGGGGTTAAAGGGGCCGGGTTACATACAGGCAGCGGAATGAAAATTCAGCTGCGTGTATGTGACCTATTCAGCTTCACTCTACCAGGATCCGCAGCGGATTTCGCTGCAAACTCGCACCGTGAAATCCACTGCAGATCCAGTGCGAAGTGTGAAGCTACCCTTTAGCTATAATTGTCGTACTACAAGTTCCAGTATATACTCTGCATAGCTGCTGCAGAATATCATAATACACCACTAATGACAAGCCACACCCCACAAACCACACCCACTGTAGGCCACACAAAACACACTCGCAATAAGCCACACCTAACACAAAACACACTCGCAATAAGCCACACCCCACCCCTTGTTTTCAACAGTAAAGTGTCCCTGGAAAAACAGAGATGGCAACTATGATATACTTTTCACACCTTTCTCTCTACTACCTGTCAGAAGACCGCCCCGTTAACCTCCAGCCGGCTGGAGCTTATACATTACCTGCTACACGATTTAGCTTGCTGCCCATAGACTTTACAGGGCAGGGATCTGCAGCGGATTTCGGAGTCAGTGTGAATTTAGCTTAAAGAGGTTTTTGCGGGAAGCAGAAGACAACACAACACCAGCCATTTGCTCCTTGATGTTAACTTTTTGTTTAACCAACACCTGGCATCTCTAAAAATCAGCTGTTCAGCACCCTCACTGCACAGCTCCCATTTACTTGAATGGGAGCTGTGCTGCAGTTACATGTCACCACCAGGCCTGTATTTAGAGTTCATGCTGCCCTAGGCACCTTGCTTGCTGGCTGGTTACATGCATGGTATATACCCTGGCACTTGTGACACGACATGCTGACCCCGATCCTTTCCTGAATTCATCTGTATCTGTGACAAATCCCTACATTTATACAGCTCTCCGGCTATGCTGGGAGTTGTAGTCTCTGAGAGGACAACCCTGTAATAAATCACTGTGTGCAGAGACTCCTGGTGGCTGCAATCTGTGGGTGACAACCATCAGCCTTAAAGGTCCAGCAATACATCTGTCTACGCTGTACTACAACTCCCAGCATATCCTAAGGGCTGCAGACTGTCAGTACATGCTGGGAGTTCTAGTTCCTGCAGCTGTTGTAGTTAGGTCCTAGGTGCATTATACACTGGATGCTTTGTGGGAGATCAGAATACAGAGATCTGTGGGGGCTCAGTGCAGGGAACCCAGAACATCACTAATAGGGGATAGGGGGAGATGTTTTTGTTCTATCCCCTATTAGTGATGTTCTGGGGTCACTTCCCTGCACTGAGCCCCCACAGATCTATGTATTCTTATATGCCACAAAGCCTCCAGTGTATAATGCACCTAGGACCCAACTACAATAGCTGCAGGCACTACAACTCCCAGCATATGCTGAGGGCTGCAGACTGCCAGTACATGCTGGGAGTTGTAGTGCCTGCAGCTGTTGTAGTTGGGTCCTAGGTGCATTATACACTGGATGCTGTGTGGCTCAGTGCAGGGAAGTGACCCCAGAATATCACTAATATGGTAGGGGGGAGATGTTTTTGTTCTATCCCCTATTAGTGATGTTCTGGGGTCACTTCCCTGCACTGAGCCCCCACTGATCTATATATTCTTATATGCCACCTAGGGCCCAACTACAACAGCTGCAGGCACTACAACTCCCAGCATGTACTGACAGTCTGCAGCCCTCAGCATATGCTGGGAGTTGTAGTGCCTGCAGCTGTTGTAGTTTGATTCTAGTTTAAAAGTTTGCGCTAGTGTACTGTAGTGTCCGCGGGGCTGTGTCAGTACACTACTGCAAACCATACACTGACCCATTTAGACCCCAATGGTACACAGGCTCTGCACACTATAGAAGTGTTTACAGTGCAGTTACTAATGACTCACAGGTGACGTCTTCTCCTATTGCCGTCGCTCACACTTCGCTTTCTTCTCCATCTGGAGCAGCCATCATGAAGACTTCTCTGACCACAACTCGTCTGCAGGCGGGCAGCTGGGGGGGACTGGGGAAGGGAGGCAGCTGGGGGTGACTGGGGAAGGGAGGCAGCTGGGGGTGACTGGGGAAGGGAGGCAGCTGGGGGTGACTGGGGAAGGGAGGCAGCTGGGGGGCTGAGGAAGGGAGGCAGCTGGGGTGACTGGGGAAGGGAGGCAGCTGGGGGTGACAGGGGAAGGGAGGCAGCTGGGGGTGACAGGGGAAGGGAGGCAGCTGAGGGGGGCTGAGGAAGGGAGGCAGCTGGGGGGACTGGGGAAGGGAGGCAGCTGGGGGGGGGCTGAGGAAGGGAGGCAGCTGGGGGGGGACTGGGGAAGGTAGGCAGCTGGGGGGGGGACTGGGGAAGGGAGGCAGCTGGGGGTGACTGGGGGAAAAGCTGGGGTGACAGGGGGGGAGCAGCTGGGGGTGACGGAAAGGGGGAGCAGCTAGGGGTGGCAGGGGCAGGGCGAGAATCTGGGGAGGCAGGGGGAGCATCTGAGGGGGCAGGGGGAGCCGCTGGGGTGGCAGGGAGAGGATGGGGGCAGCTGGGGTGGCAGGGGAGAAGCTGGGGTGGAAGGGGGAGAAGATAGGGGGCAGAGGGAGAAGCTGGGGGGACAAGGGGAGAAGAGGGAGCAGCTGGGAAGCAGAGGAGCAGCTGGGGGCACAGACAGGGGGAGCAGATGGGGGAAGGGGGAGCAGATGGGGGGCACAGGCAGGGGGGCAGATGAGGGCAGGGGGAACAGATGGGGCAGGGGGGGCAGATGGGGGGCACAGGCAGGGGGAGCAGATGGGGGGCACAGGCAGGGGGAGCAGATGGGGCAGGGGGAGCAGATGGGGGGCACAGGCAGGGGGAGCAGATGGGGGCAGGGGGAGCAGATGGGGGGCACAGGCAGGGGGAGCAGATGGGGGCACAAGCAGGGGGAGAAGCTGTGGGGGGGGAGAGGGAACAGCCGGGGGCAGAGGCAGACCGGTCAGGTCCCCCCAAAGCAGCTTCGGGGCGTCCGGGGTGAGCTCCTTCCGGCACACGCTGCTTCTATCTCAGGCCGGCAGCTCACCCCTGCAGCCCCGCGGTGCCCGAACTTCTTCCTGCTGCAGCGCTCGTGACATCATCGCGCCGAGCAGGAAGAAGTTCGGGCACCACGGGGCTGCAGGGGTGATGCCCTGAGGCTGCACAACGGTGGCGGCAGCGTCAGCGTCGCAACCCCCCCCCCCCTCCCCGCGGCCGCGGACTAGGCACCCACTAGGCGTCCGGTACCTAGGGCGGCGGGGGTTAAAAATATTTTTTTTTATTAAAAAATATATATTTTGATCCCTGTAGGTGCCGCCCTCCGCAGGGCGCCGCCCTAGGCACCGGACCACGGGTGCCTAGTGGCAAATACGGCCCTGGTCACCACCACTTCACAGTGTATGGAGCAAACTGCTTCCGGCCTTATCTGCTGTGTAGTGGGGTGCTAAACAGCTGATGGGCAGGGGTGTCGGGTGTTGGCACCCTGCCAGTCAGTGATTGATGACCTACCTGTTTTTACTGGAAAACCTCTTTACATAGGGCAAGGATGCAAAAAACGAAACAAAAAGGAAGAACCAAAAACAGTTGAGTCTTAATGATAGAAGATTAATGATATTGTTATTATAAACCACCAGCGGTAAAGGTAATAACTCTCAGTAACCATCTGCAAGTTGTGGTTCTTTTCAATGAGCTCCTTCCCTCATTATACTTATCTGGCACAATAATTGTTTATTCCTCATAGAAGACGTAATCCACATATCACACTGTGAGTTCCTTGGTGATGACCTACGGCCATTGAATACCAAGGGTGATGATATTTAGCTGCTATCGCCCTTAGTCTCCAGCTTCTTGCCACCTGTTACCTGATTTCTTCCTGTAACCAGAGTGACATCTGACTCCTTCTGCAAGGGAACACTGTTAGGGCCGGATGGTTGTTATATACGGCAAATGAATCTAATGAGGATTTTATGCTTTTTATTTTTGCTAATGGCTACAGACAGTCTTGTAACTATTTTAATTTGGATGTCTGGCTGTATAGAGTAGAAAGATCTAGGGAAGCAATCTAACCATCTGTATAATTAAATGTTCAGATAATGGTGTTATTCAGATTTACATTGATAACCTTAAATTTGCGATTAGTAAATATGCATCCCTGTGGGAGCCCCACTAATCGTCAAAACAAAAGGGCAGCAGTGCTCAACCCTGCTTCATGTTCATTGCCAGTGCTGGGTTATTTTCATGAAACATTTGTTCACATTTTACAGCTCTGGCAAATAAGGCTGTATTTCTTAAAGGAAAACTGTGGCCAAAACTATTTTTTAAAATGTTATTACTTACGGAAAGTTAGACAAATTTCTAATGATACATTAATTAATAGAAATGCACATATAGGGCTATTTCCCTTAGTTTAGTAGATCAGGGAGACTTCAGATTCTCTGAAATACTGTGATGTCACGAACCTGTGGTGTAATTACAATGGAGTGTCCAGCAGGTGCGCACTATATATAGAAGTGTGCTTCTGCTGGACACGCCATTGGAATTACAATGGATGTGTATGTAAATGTAATATACAGTTATTTTGATTGAATACATTTATGGAATACTTTGGGGAGCAAGTGTCCTTGCTCCCCAAAGTATTCCATAAATGTAATCAATAAGTACATCACAGTAAGCCCACTGAACTGCCGCCGCCCGCCACTACCGAACGCCCGCCGATGCCGCTCTGGACTACACTCAACTACTACTCTCATCACCTGCTCATAGCATGAGCAGGTGATGGGAGGTGTAGTAGCTGGATTATATTGCTGAGATCGCCGCCGCCGCTGATGCTGCTGATGCTGCGCAGGGGAGCCGCTCATCACTGCAGCCATCATCCCCCTCCGCTCCCCCCTCCTGCTTCTTACGGGATCCGGGCAAACTTTACACTATCCGATGGCTGACTCCCCGCCCGGCCCCCGCTCTCCGATCACGCGTGCCGGCCGGGGACACCAGAAAGCACCGGGAGCCGGTATGTGTGATCGGAGAGCGGCGGCCGGGCGGGGAGTCAGCCATCAGATAGTGTAAAGTTTGCCCGGATCCCAGAAGAAGCAGTAGGGGGGAGCGGAGGGGGATGATGGCTGCAGTGATGAGCGGCTCCTCTGCGCAGCATCAGTGGCGACGGCAGCGGCGATCTAAGCGATATAAGCCAGCTACTACATCTCCCATCACCTGCTCATGCTAGAGTAGTAGTTGAGTGTAGTCCAGAGCGGCGGTAGTGGCGGGCGGCGGCGGTTCGGCGGGCTTACTGAGATGTACTGATTGATTACATTTATGGAATACTAAAGGACACTTGCTCCCCAAAGTATTCCATAAATGTATTCAGACAAAAACACTGTATATTACATTTACATACACATCCATTGTAATTCCAATGGAGTTTCCTGCAGGGGCGCACTATATATAGAAGTCAATGGTACTCATATATAGTGCGCCCCTGCTGGACACTCCATTGTAATTATACCCCCCGTTCGTGACGTCACTGTATTTCAGAGAATCTGAAGTCTCCCTATTCTACTAAATTAAGGGAAATAGCCCTATATGTGCATTTCCCATAATTAATGTACATTTGAAATTTGCCTAACTTTCTATAAGTAATAACATATTAAAAAATAGTTTTGGCTGGAGTTGTCCTTTAATGGAATCTAATCCAGACAGCTGTCTGTTTGCACACTCATTAATTTTGCACCTATAATTGTTATGGTCCTAACGTTTAAAGGGGCTGTCCAGGATAGATTTTTAATTAGCCATGATTCCGGGGCTGGGGGGGATATGACAGCAATGCACGTTATGTCTTCTTATACGCGAGGTATTGTCACCCCATACGGTGGGGTGGGGGCTCAAAATGGTCCCATCCCCACCGTACGGGACGACCACTATAAAAAAAACAAAAAAACCATTTAACTTACCTAGGGCCCATTCCCGGCCTCTGCTCGCCTCCCATACCGTTCACAGCGCAGACAGTGTGACGTACACCAAACCTCTCCTGGGCAGCTGAGCGTCTCATCGGAGAGGCTCGGAGACGCTCGGCTGCCGGGAGAGCTTCGGGAGAATGAGAGAGGTGCCGGAAGTTTCCAAAGCCTCTCTCATTCTCCCGAAGCTCTCCCGGCAGCCAAGCCTCTCCAATGAGGCACTCGGCTGCCCGGGATAGGTTAGGCGTTCTCCGTCTCTGGCACAGGTAGTGTACGTCACACTACCTGCATCGGGAATGGTACGGGAGGCACGCGGAGCCTGGGAGATGAGTAAAATTTTTTTTTTTTTTTTTAGTTGCAGTTAACCCCTGCCTGACCGCAGCAGGGGTTAACAATTTCCAGCGTATAAGGCAAACCCCTGAAAAACTGCTTAAAAGTCAGGGGTCGTCTTATACGTCCAGTGTCCCTATACACCGGAAAATACGATATACATAACTGTCATGTCCTCCGCGGCCCTGGCAGCATGGCTAACTAAGCATTTATTTGGAAGACCCCTTTAAGGGTTGTTTTTTTTTGCTACTAACACCTCAAAAAACTATGGGGGGAGGCTAGGTGTTCAGACTCCTACTCTCCTTAGCTCGCAGCACTCCCTGTCTCACTGCGGGAAAGGGAGCGCAGTCAGCTGGCAGAAGCGCTGGGCCACATGCTTTTCTCGGCTTAAGCTAACAGTGGCGATAGCGATCTGAACACCCAGACCCTGAAAAATTAAAACTTTTGATGTCTCCATGGTTGTCAGACATTATTTGCCTGAAAAACAGCTGCTTTTTGAGTCTTTAAATAATGGCTAAAAAATAGAGTGTGAATATACCCTTAGGCAATTTCCATTAGTTAACTGCTATATTCCAGTACACGAATGCTGAAACACCAGCAAAAAGTTTTTTTAAATATATATATATATATATATATATATATATATATATATATATACATACCTGATCCAGAGATGTATAGACAAAATTTAGTCTATTTGTGACTATGTTTGGTCTGCTTTACCTCAGAACAGAGTGATAAAGCTTCACCATTCCGCCCCTCAAAAAAAATTACTAAAAATACTAAAGCAGCCAAAACGTGATTACAAATAGTAGTTATGTGGTTACCGATTGATTTAATCTCTATAAGCATGCCATAAGTGCACCATGGTAGACATGGAAACATCTTTTTGCTAGTGTTTTGACATTTGGATGTAGCATATCACATTTTCCTGACGTGAACTCAGCCTTAAACAGATGGAAGAAATTAAGCTTTTTAATAGAGACAGGTAAGTTTGTGTGCACTGGCAATTTTCCCCTTTTTCCAAGTATGGAACCTTATTTCTACCTTATTGCGTACCTGCAAGCTATGAGCCAGTCTGTATGCTAGAGATGATGTACACTGTTCCTCAAGGGTAAATCAAGGCTTCCATCTCATCTCTCACCACACATAGAATTCTGAGCAGTTGTCCCCTGTGTAAATATCGGTCACTTTTAGCTCAGAAGTGGCAACATTGGTAGTAGCTCAGTGCTTTGTGTAATACCTTTCTATGCTGTGATGCTGCTGTTTCTTTTATATCTGCTCAAACCCAGTGCCTCAGAAACCCCTTCCCCCTCCCCATGCAGTCTTAAGCTGGGTTCACACACAGTATATTTCAGGCTGTATTTGGTCCTCATGTCAGGTCCTCATAGCAACCAAAACCAGGAGTGGATTGAAAACCCAGAAAGGATCTGTTCACACAATGTTGAAATTGAGTGGATGGCCGCCATATAACGGTAAATAACTTCCATTATTTCAATATAACAGCCGTTGTTTTAAAATAACAGCACATATTTGCCATTAAATGACGGCCATCCACTCAATTACAACATTATGTGAACAGAGCCTTTCTGTGTTTTCAATCCACTCCTGGTTTTGGTTGCTATACAGCCTCACAAATACAGCCTCAAATATACATAGTGTGAACCCAGCCTTACAATGCAGAGAATAAGAAATAGCTGTGCATCATGAAGGGGACTCTCGGAGGCTAAATAACAGCAGTGACTAGTGCACTAAAATCACCTTGCCACCATTCAATAGGGTTATTTGGACAGAACCATACTGCCTTTTAAAATTCTTTTTGAAACTATTTAAATGTAGCTTTTAGTTATTATAGGACACAGTCAATATTATATATACTATATTTATTATAGTACACATTTCCATCATTTGTGTCCCCTGCAAAGTGAAGCAATATGTCAATCGTGTTTCAGCTGTTGATAAACCAAAACTCCCATAATGCAGTGTCAACCTTGTTTTTGATTTATGCTTATATCTTCATGCAGTGTCCCAGAGCATGTGTAGGTCAGTACTAAGGTTTTCCTTTGCTCTAGGCTGATGGACTGTACGTTGCACCTCCACCCCTAGGTGTCACTATATTGTATGCACTATTGGGCAATTAAGTATCTCCATGTGGTATAAGATTTGAGGTAAAGCCAGTTTGGGCCAGTTCCAGTTAGAGTATTTTAAGAGAAAATGTACAAGTGAGGGAACTCCTGCTTCAGCACCTTCCAGGGCCTGGCCTGGAGGCCAGGACCCAGTTGTGGGGACCATATAAGAGATTTTCCTTATTTTTTCACCAGTATTTTCACCCTAGCCATGTCCAGCTTAGTGAGTAACGCAGTGAGGTCACGATAGGTCAGGAAAACAGAAAAATGTTATCCATGTGTGGTGGCTATCCTTCTTCAGCCCTGATAGCTAGATAGGAGTAAACATCAGCAGCTAGGTAAGCACAACTAAAGCCAAAAACTCTACTGCCAAGTCCTAGGTTTCCTTAGGGGGTCTCAACGACGGCTTACTTTACCCACCAGGTGGGGGCTGCACTTCTGGATCTCATGTCACTGTGCAATGACCAGCAATTGGTTCATACCTGTGGATGTAGGTACTATTCATAAGCCACTACAGCTGAGTACCTCAGGGTCTGGATAGGGCCCCTACACTCCCTACCCTGCCGGCAGCTCTCACCACCGCCAGTAAAGCTTATCAAGTCAAGTCACTAAAGCCACCTAAGTGTAAAGTATCTTCAAGTATTCAAAGACTAAACTGCACTATCCACCAGGTTAAATTGAATTGCTGGACTCTGAGTTTCCTTTGCACAAACACCTGTACTACACAAGCCTATTAGTGGGCAAGTGTCAGTATATCCTGGGGTGGGCACTTACCACTCCTGTCCACCATCACAAGTGCCTAAACAGTACACCACCATTTGCCCTAGCTTACACCACCTGGCTCCCCTGGGTACCACATTCATATTCAGAAAATTGTCATGCCAATATGATAGAATTTCATTGTTCAAATAGTGTATGCCACATACTAATTCTAGAATGCTTATTGTCACAAAAATACACAACACAGCCCAGATATACAGTCATGGCCAAAAGTTTTGAGAATGATACAAATATAAATTTTCACAAAGTCTACTGCTTCAGTTTTTGAAATGGGAATTTGCATATACTCCAGAATGTTATAAAGAGTGATTAGCTTAACAGCAATTACTTGCAAAGTCAAATAGAAAATCAACTTTATCCCCCAAAACTCATTTCAACATCATTGCAGCCCTGCCTTAAAAGGACCAGCTAATATCGTTTCAGTGATTGCTCCATTAACACAGGTGTGGATGTTGATGAGGACTGGGCTGGAGATCAATCTGTCATGATTAAGTAAGAATGACACCACTGGACACTTTAAAAGGAGGTTGGTGCTTGGCATCATTGTTTCTCTTCTGTTAATTATGGTTATCTCTAAAGAAACAAGTGCAGTCATCATTGCACTGCACAAAAATGGCCTAACAGGGAAGAGTATAGCAGCTAGAAAGATTGCACCTCAGTCAACAATCTATCGCATCATCAAGAACTTCAAGGAGAGAGGTTCCATTGTTGCCAAAAAGGCTCCAGGGCACCTAAAAAAGACCAGCAAGCGCCAGGACCGTCTCTTAAAAGTGTTTCAGCTGCGGGATCGGGCTACCAGCAGTGCAGAGCTTGCTCAGGAATGGCAGCAGGCAGGTGTGAGTGCATCTGCACGCACGGTGAGGCGGAGACTCTTGGAGCAAGGCCAGGTCTCAAGGAGGGCAGCAAAGAAGCCACTTCTCTCCAGAAAAAAACATCAGGGACAGACTGATATTCTGCAAAAGGTACAGGAAGTGGACTGCTGAGGACTGGGGTAAAGTCATTTTCTCTGATGAATCCCCTTTTCTATTGTTTGGGACATCTGGAAAACAGCTTATTCGTAGAAGACGAGGTGAGCGCTGCCACCGGTCTTGTCTCATTCCAACTGTAAAGCATCCTGAAACCATTCATGTGTGGGGTTGCTTCTCAGCCAAGGGAATCAGCTCTCTCACAGTCTTGCCTAAAAACACAGCCATGAATAAAGAATGGTACTAGAATGTCCTCCAAGAGCAACTTCTCCCAACCGTCCAAGAGCAGTTTGGCAATCAACAATGCCTTTTCCGGCTCAAAACTTTTGGCCATGACTGTAGTATGTTAATAACCCTGATAGGTTGAATAACAGAATATTTCACAGCTTTCATCTGTTCCATCTTGGGAGAATGCCAGACATGGTCCATCAAGAGGTGTCACTGTCTTCACAAATTAGCATTTTTCCAATTAAGTCTCTGACAGCCCCATAGAGAAGAGAAAGTTGCATGGACAAATCAGAACAGGTGGCAGAGCAACTGGTAGCACAAATTGCCTTGCCACCTTGAAATGGTGGCAGAATATGGGCAGACACCCAGGTCTCCTGTATCTAGAGTACCTAATGTCTATATCTTACAATTTATGACAAATATTAAAGAGAATGTATCATCAGTTATACTATCTTTTAAATCACACAAGATTCGAACGGTGCCGGCACGGGGAAGCCGATGCCGTGGTCCTTTTTTTGAACCCTGACCCAGTAACCATGAATAAAACGGCGCCATATGCGGGAACCGGGCCGCGGTTCAAAGTTATGTGAGATTTTGGTACATTCTCTTTAAGCTTTTGATTGAAGCCAGTTTTTTGCCAATTATTCTTAAGATAAGCCTAGGTAAGCATGGCCTAACCATGCTACATTTTCTTCTACTGTGCTGCCATAATGTCAGACCATGGGAGCAGATGGCATTCTGAAACTACCTGCAGCAACTGGGCCAATCCAAACCAGACAAAAGCACAGTCTACTAGAACCTGTCTGCCCATACCACTAGTGGTGCAGCTCATTTGGAAGGTTTGCAGCTGTGACTGGGCCCATAAATAAGGGGTGCCCAGAGGCCGCTGGGAAAAAGCTATTGTCAGACACCTTTGCACTAGCTTGTCTCCCCATAAACAAAAAGGATATATTTATATATGCATATCTATAACACATTGGATGGGGGTGCCCAAATGATGCCAACTATTCTACCAGCAGTTCATAGTAGATTTAAAAAAATAGGACCTCAATATTAATGGTAGAAATCAGATCATGCATATGATATGAATATACAAACAGCGGCCTCATCCGCCACCAGGGATTTTCCTTGAACTTGATTACAACAAAAAGGTCTCCAGGCAGTAAGTTGTATCGCACCTGTAAACACATCATGAAAGAATAGTTTGCATAACCTCTCACCACCCTATACTAAAATTACTGTGTGGTTACAGAATAACTACAGTATAACCATGAAGCCAGCAGAGCAGATGTACAATTATTTAACAAACTGAATAGAAGTGAGGGCTATTGGAGGTACAATAGATACATGACAATGTGCAGCATTGTGGATATTAGAATAGTGGATGATCACACCCTAGTTCACGAATCAGCCTACACTGCTCAGTATTGTTATATAAAGTCCTCTATACTGCTGCTGATTCAGATTTTATTTGCGGGGGCTTAGTTTTTATGACGTTAGTCCTATGAAAAAACGGTCATGAGATATATATATATATATATATATATATATATATATATATATATACAGTGGTGCCTTTGATTACGAGCATAATTTGTTTCGGGTCCGCGCTTGTAATCCAAATCCACTCTTATACCAAAGCATATTTTCCCATAAGAAATCATAGAAATGAAGACAATTGGTTCCACACCCCAAAAATAATGATTTATTATTCTAAATAACATGTAAAACAAATGAAACATTCAGAAACAGAAGAATGTGTGATATTATAAGTTACTGTACAGTAATGGAGAGGATGGGAAACACAAGGGCGGACAGAGACTGCAGGGAGCATGAAGGAATGACCAGGGCAGATGTGGGCACATACATGCAGCACTCTCTGTCCGGGGGGAGAGGGGTTACAGCTATGGTGAGATTACTTCCACAGTCCTGTCCCCTGATGCAAGCCCCAGCCTTAAGTGGATCTGCTATGATTTGGAAGGTGAGGGAGACTTCCTGGGTCAGAGTACAGTGTTGTAGACCACGCTATGCAGGCCATGCCCCTCCCCCACTCCCGCTCCCACCCAGTACAGGGAGCTCTTAAACCAAAGCAATGCTCTTAAACCAAGTAACTCTTAAACCAAGGTACCACTGTATATATATATATATATATATATATATATATATATATATATCAAGCCGGTACGATTAAAATGATATGCAACTTGCATAATTTTTATATTATTTGGTGGCTTTAAAAAAGAAAAACCTTTTAAAGAAAATAAACAATCCTTAAAATTACCATGCTTATAACGCTTATATCCTTTGGTCTATGGCTCTGTAAGGTGTAAATTTTTGAGCAATGATCTGTATTTTCTATTGGTACCTCGATGCGACTTTTGATCGCTTTTTAATACATTTTTTCTGGATTTGATGTGACCAAAAAAGGTTTTTGCGCTTACTCTGTTTACCGTGCGAGATCAGGAACGGGATAGTTTAACCCTTTGAGGACCAGGCCCAAAATGACCCAGTGGACCGCGCAAATTTTGATCTTAGTGTTTCCGTTTTTCCCTCCTCCCCTTCTAAGAGCTCTAGCACTCTCAGTTTTCTATCTACAAGCCATGTAAGGGCTTATTTGTTACAGGAATAGTTGTACTGTGTAATGGCGTCATTCATTTTACCATAACATGTATGATGGAATTCCAAATATATTATTTATGAAGATATAAATAGGTGACATCGTAAGAAAGAATGCAATATGGTAATGTTTGGGGGGTTCCTGTGTCTACGTAATGCACTATATGGTAACAGTGACATGACACTATTATTCTATAGGTCAGTCCGAACACAACCATATGCAGGTTACACAGATTCTCTAATGTTATATATTTTTTTTTATGAAATCCTTTTTTTTGCCAATTAAATATTAATAAAATGGGCTTATTGTGACGCTTATAACGGTTTTATTTTTTCACCTACGGGGCTGTATGGGGTGTCATTTTTTCCGCCATGATCTCTAGTTTTTATTAATACCATATTTGTGAAGATCGGACGTTTTGATCACTTTTTATTGATTTTTTTTAATATATAATGTAACATAAAATCGGTAATCTGCGCACTTTTTCCCCTCTTTTCGTGTACGCCGTTTACCGGTCACAATGACGCTTGTTATATTTTAATAGATCGGACAATTCCGCACGCTACGGTATATTATATGTTTATCTATTTATTCATTTTTATATGTTTTATTTATATAATGGGAAAGCGGGGTGATTTAGACTTTTATTGGGGGAGGGGCTTTGGGGTAGTGTGTTAGTGTTTTGAACTTTTTTTTTTTACACTTTTGAAGTCCCTTTGGGGGATTTGTACATACAATACTTAGATTTCTACACTGATGAATGCTATGCCATAGGCATAGCATTGATCAGTGTTATCAGCGATCTGCTCATTGAGCCTGCCTGTGCAGGCTCAGTGTAGCAGATCGCCGATCGGACCGCACGGAGGCAGGTGAGAGACCTCCGGCAGTCGGTTTCAACGATCGGGACCCCCGCAGTCACACTGCGGGGGTCCCGATCAGTAAGTGACAGGGGACTCCCCCTGTCACTTACACTTAAACGCCGCGGTCGCGGCGTGATCGCGTCGTTTAAGGGGTTAATTACACGCGGCAGTGCGATCGCTGCAGCGTGTCATTACCGGTGAGGTCCCGGCTGCTGATTGCAGCCGGCCCCCACCTGCTATAAAGCGCGCTCCGCTCCGGAGCACGCTTCATAGCGGGAGAAACACCCAGGACGTAAGGTTACGTCATGGGTCGTCTGGGGACAGACTTCCATGACGTAACCCTACGTCCAGGGTCGTCTAAGGGTTAATAGATCAGACTTACGCACGTGGCGATACCAAACATATTTATTTATATATTTATTTTTATTTATAAAATGGGAAAAGGGGAGTAATTATGACTTTTATTAGGGGAGGGTTTTTATTTATAAATAGAAACCCTTTGTTTAACTTACACAGTAATTAGAAGTCTCTCTGGGGGACATCTAATACAACTACACTGATCACCCATAGAGAATAGTGTAGTATGCATCACACAGCACCGATCCATGAGATCGGTGCTCTATTGCTCTGGCCTGCTGCAGACTAGATCAGCAGAATAACGAGCCGGGATAAGCGTAATTCCGAGGCTGAGTCCCGGGGCCTTAAAATAAAGTAATCTCCTCTCCGCAATTGCATCACAGAAGACTTTTAAATGCAGCTGTCATATTTGACAGCTGCATTTAACGGTCTTAGTTAGCGGGAGTGGGAACCGGCCGCTAATAGCCGTGGTGCCGGGCTGCAGATAGCACCCGGGATCACGGCAGTTCAGAGCAGGGTCGCAGCGCGGCCCCCCTCTGAACTCCCTTAGCGACGAGATGGCATAAATGTACGTCATCCAGCGTTAAGGGGTTAATTGCCAAGAGTGGTGTCATTTTAGCTAAGTTTATAAATTAATGCATATGAAAATGAGGCAGTTTGGTGAACTGGGGTGGGACCCCTAGTGCACCGAATATTTGGGCAACACTCTGCAGTGACGTCCCTCTGGCACTCGTCACTGCAGAGCAACAGATAAATATTCATTAGGAGGGGCAGATCAGTGGTAGTCTTGCCACCAGTACCCCAAGCTGCCTTTAAAAATCATATGGAATGAACTACAAACTTAACTAAAATAGCACTGAGGATGAAAGAATTTGGGCAGTCAGAGGGCAGGTTACAAGGTTTAAAGGCAAGACTAACGGGGATCATATTTGAGTGCCTTTTCAAAGGGAGCATACTCAATGGAATTTAAGCTAATTCTTGGATTAGGAGTCCAGTGGGTGGTCTTACTTATGGATGCCTAATATGTACAGAGATAGCCGTAGAAGGAACACCCTAGTAGAGTCGGGCAGAGTTTGGTAGAGTGGGTCTAGCATGCAAACATGAAAGCCACTTTCCAAGACAGAAGAAGCTCTGTAGCAGCGGGGTACCAACCATAGGGCTACCAGGCACTATAAATTAAGAACAAAACTTGCTTGGCCATCATCTCAGGGGTCTAGTGAGATGAGACAGTGGGGTCCAGTAAAGCAGCCACAGCAGAACGTTTGTTAGGAGTTGGCACCCCAGATCAGCAACATTTTCAGTTTCTGGATAACAGATATGTAACGATACACTTGAATCAGTCAAGTTGTCACTGCTCTTCTATCTCCTTGGACTTATTTCTAAGAGGAGCATTACACTATATAGTCAGGAGCACTACAGCTGGGCACACCCTGATACACAGTGCACAACAAGGCCATCATGCGGGGCATACCTATAGGGAGAAAGAAGCTGTGTCTACTCTTTAATCCTGTGTACTACACATATGTCTTTAAGGTCGATTTCTCCCTGCTGTTGCCAATAGAACAATAATGCTTCCCTTTCTCAGTTCTCATCTACCATTACTGGTCTTATATGTCCATGTGAAGCTGAGCTGTAGCTCATTAGAATAACATTTCAGGCACCAGGCAATGTTAGAACGTGATCATAAACAAGATTAACGCTGGATTAGATAGTGTGTCTCACATGCATGGCTATTAACATAGTATTACAGAGAACCTGTCACCACTTCGGCCATGTCTGGTTTAGAAAATACTTGTATTACCCATAAAATTCCAGCTCTGGGGCATCTCTTCTCACAGCCCTGCATTGTGCTGCCTTTTGTTATTCCTTAAGCTTGCTTATAAACAAATAGACCTTAAAGGGGAAGTCTAGAGGATGATGGCAGGGGGGCACTGAGGGACACAGGGCACTGGAGGGACACTAAGCATCCCTCTGCCATCATCCTCTCCAGCAGCCACAGCCCGCACAGCACTGGGAGTCGGGTTTTGACATCACCATGTTATCCAGGAAGTGACATCACCATGTAATCCAGGAAGTGACATCACCATTTTATCCAGGAAGTGAAGCCTTGATGCAGTAGTAAGTGCAGGGAAAAAAAGCACTTTATGTGCATTTCCGTAGTAAGTGTATATTGGTGATTTGTATGACTTTTGGGAGCCAATACAATACTTTAATAAAAAACTTTGCCATACTTCTCCTTTAAGGGGAGAATTTATCAGGACTGGCATACTCGAACACTGGTCCTAAATAAACCTCTGCCCCCCTTGTACCCTGACGGATCTACTAAGTAGTGCACAAAGCGAGTGGGGTTTACGTTGGGTAGTGATTTGCACAAGGACTAGAGATGAGCCATAAGCTGTGTCCCTGTTTTTCAGGTACCCCTAGGACTGCAACTTTTTTTAGCTACCGATAATCAAATTCTGAGACTTCTGGATTCAGACGAATGGAAGCATACTCAAGTTGCACTCATCTTTAGTCCTTGAGTAAAATAGATACAATAAAGAGATGGTGGCAATGGTGGAAGAGCAAGGAGGGATGAGTGTAGGTTTTTCTTTCTATTTACCCAAGCCCTGAGCATTTAAATACAAAACAGTTACTCCGAATACCTAAATAATTTCGGATGCATTTCTCAAAATAACAAACATTAAAATCATCTCCTGTGTTATCCATCATGCTCCATATTGTACCACTGATGCTGAGAACCCTACCCTCTACAGAATACATATAAAACCTTGAAACCTAGGAGACTTTAAAGTTCATATATGACTTTATCTAGCAGTCAGGGCACCTTTGGCGTATTAAGAAATTGCAAAGTGTTTCATTGAACAACAAATAAGTTTTAAGTGAAATTGAAAATAAAAAGAGCAATTTTTTTTTTATTCTGGGGGGTTTCGTGTTCACGCTGTTCAACCTGTGGTAAAACTGACATGTAAGTCAGTATGACTACAAAGATTACGATTGGCAACTTATTTAGTTTTATTTTATTTGACTGCTTTTAAAAATGAAAACTTTTTTTTTTTATTGTTTTTAAAATTGTTCTATTACTATTCTTATAATGCTTTTTTTTAATCTATGTGTGAGGTATAATTTTTTGCCGCCATGATCTGTACTTTCTTTCAGTAACTTGCTTGCATATATGCAACTTTTTGATCACTTTTTATTAAAATTTTTCCGGATTTGATGTGACCAAAAATCAGCAATTTTGCACTTATGCTGTTTTCTATGCAAGATCAGGAATGCAGTAGTTTAATAGTTTGGGCAAATGCGGACTCGGCAATAGCAGATATGTTTGTTTCTTTATTTTTATCTGTAAAAAGGGAAAAGGGTGATTTAAACTTTTATTATGTGATGGGATTTTTAGTTTTTTTTACTGTACTGATCACTGCACTGATTTCCTATAGAGATAAAATGCAGTTGTAGCCCAAAGTAAAGGATTGCCGAGGCGGGATCAGCATCATAGCGTCACTGAGACCTGGCCCGGCCAAAAGCACCCGCTGTATCGTTTTAAAGCCAATTAAATGGCGCTGTCAGTTTTGACAGTGGCAGTTAAATGATTAATTAGCTGAAAGTAGCAATCGGCCTGCGCTGGCTAATAGCCACGGTGCAGCCAAAAGCAGTAAGGTTAAAGGCTGGGGTCATGGTGTGACATCTCTTGTAACCCCCCTAGCATAGCCATAACATACTAAGTACATTAACTATTCTTGGTAGAAAATTTGTGTTCTTTAAGAGACTCTGTCAGCAGGTTTATGCTTTTCTATTTTAGGGTAGCATAAACTAGTGACAGAGACACTGAACAATGAAGAATGATGTATCACTTACATTGTTCTGTGCAGCTGATCCAGAGATATTCTTCTGAATAACATGGACGATAAGTAGTCCTCTCCATTATGTGCATGAGCCAAGTAGTCCTTAATATTCATGAGAAACAGAAAACTCTGCCCACCCGCTGCTGATTGGCAGTTATCTATCCATGCTGTGTACAGGCAGTCAACTGTCAATCAGCAGCAGGAGGGCGGGGGAGGGGGTGTGGCAAGAATCCTATTCTCCTGCATATTAGGAGAACGGCTAAACACAAAGATGTAAGTAATACACCGATCTGTTCAGTATTTCTATCACTAGTTTATGCTGCCCTCATTTAAGGCAGTGACAGATTTTCTTTAAGGTCATTGTTTTTCTCAATGGCACACAACATCCTGAGATTTAGCTCATTGACAGATGTCCTGATATTTTCAATTACAATTTGTAGGTAAAATTCAGAATTCATTGCTCCATTAATAATGACAAGCAGTTGCCCACAGTTGCCGCAAAACGGGCCCAAACAATGGTACTACCCCTACCATAGAATGCAGTGTTTTCCTTTTCTCCAAGCATAACGCTTCACATTTATACCAAAACGCTGTGTATTAGTCTCATTTATCTAGAAAACATTGCTGCAATAGACAGTTGGCTTGTCCAGGTCATCTATACCAAACTGCACATGGGAAGCAATTCTCATTTTCTCCTTGTGGTCCTGCCATGTGCACCATTGTTCAGTGTCCTCCTGATTGTGGACTTATAAACATTAAAATTAGCTAAAGTTTGAAAGGCCCTTACCTTGGGCTTCTCTGTTACTTTGCGGATTATAGGCCTTTGTCTTGCTGTGATATTTGTTGGTCAACCATTCTCCGGATAGATAATATTAGTATTGAGTTTCCTCTATTTGTACACAGTCTGTCTAGTGGAATCCAAACATGTCAGCCATATGGCCATAGATATCCGCTGACATAAAGGGTTCATTGGAGCGGCTCATGAGACTCGCTGCGATCAATAAATTTTGACATGTCTGATGATTTCAAATAACCTCAACACTTTAAATCAAATAGGTCGCCCACTCACACCTGGTTATCTTTCCATTGATTCTAGAAACCTGACATCTTCAGATTATCTGCAAATCCTAAAGGTTCATATACTTCTATATCATTTTCCTTGATAAAAAAAAAAATGACCAAGTGCAATATACAGTATAATATATAATTCCTTGCAGTGAATAAATGGCCAAGTTTAATATTTCAGGGCCACTTGCATTAGTTCTCTTTATCTACTTTTAGGAGGTTTATGTCGTTTTAGGACATATTTATGCAAAAATCTAGAACATTTTAGAGCATGACCAGCATCAACCGTGAGAATGAAAAATACATAGCGGTTCATTTTGAGTATACTCTAAGAACCGGAGTCCGCTTCGATGGGTATCAGGGACTAGATCCTCCTATGACAAAAATGAGCCATGTCTAACCATGTCTTCCAAGCAAATCCCTCTAGTGCGAGAGAAACCCAGGAAAGTGGAAGCCGTCAAAGCTGGTCAGAAGGCTGAGTTACCCATCACCGGAGAGAGAGGGCAATTTGGTTTGAAAAGCTGGTGCCTTTTAGGTATGGAATACAGAGCTTCCAATATGGACTTCAAGACTGGGGATGTAGTACCTACTACAGCAGTTCTAGGTAGCCAAAAGGTCGAACTAGGTTCCCTCCCAGCGTTCCATAGCCACCCACTGTTTGGAGGCTCACGACAGGAAGCAATCTAAAATCCTAGAATGGACAACAGCAAAATAGTATAACCTGAGATCAGGTAAAGCCAGACCACCGCAAGACTTTCCTGACGAGGATCGTCCTTGCAACACGGGGACGCTTACCTGCCCAAATGAAGCAAGAAAAGAGCTTCGCCAGGGAGGAGAAGAAGGACCTCGGGACAGAAATAGGTATAGTCTGAAAAAGATCTTGAGAGATGATTCATTTTCACAATATTAATATGGCCTATCCACGAGAAGTCCCTCTTCTCCCACCTGGCGATATCCGACCTTAAGAGTTGTAGCAAAAGAGGAAAATTTAGGGTGAACGTATCAGAGAGCTTCGCAGGAATATATATTCCTAAGTATTTCAATGCGGAAGGGTGCCATGTAAATGAAAAGGCTTGTTTAAGGTGCTGTACCAAGGAAGGAGGCAAGGAAAGATATAGTTACTAAAATGGGAGTAAGTGTCAAGATCATGTATAAGGGAAGGTAAGGAAGTCAGAGAGTTAGTCAAGTAGAGCAGTAAGTCGTCGGCAAACGCTGAACATTTAGAGTGGTTTGGTTCCGCTAACACTCATGCAATATTTACATTATTTCTGATTGCTGTCAAAAGATGCTCCATACATAGGACATACAACAGGGGGGAGAGAGGACGTCTTTGCCTGGTGCCATTAAAGATTGTCAGGGGTTCTGAAGATGTGCCATTGATCCTAATCTGAGCCTGCGGAGTTCTATATAATGCCGCTATACGCATGCATATATTAGGGCCAAGACCAATTTGTTGCAACGTATTCTACTGGTTTTCTTTCTCGCAGTGTGTTTGTTGTCTTCATGGGCTCTGCTAGTATGAGATGTCAGAGCTGAAAGATGATTACAGCATCCTTGGCATTTAGCAGATAATGATGTTTAGGCTAACTCAAAATATCCCTGACATATGGTGGTCTTCCTAATCATCTGAGTAGCCTGGAATGGGAACAGTTAAATAACAACATTTTAATGTGGTCAAACAGCCCAATAGCAGCTCCATGGCGCCTTTAACTCTATCGTTTCCAAAGTACAGAGGGAATAGTGACAGGGATGTAGCCAGAGATAGAAGGGGCAGAGATAGCATTCATCTTGTGACACCAAGAAGACCATGAAGAAACCAAAATTATAGGCGTAAAATGCCAGGTGGGATCCCTATTATAGGTTTTGACTCAGGACCTTTAAAGAGCACTCTCACTTTGAAAAACCTTTTACAAAATGGGAGTCTCAGTGTTCAGACCCCCATCTATTATTCTATAGAATCGGGGGAAGTTCACGCCAAGTGCGTTGTCTTCTCAGCTTTCTGCATGTGACTGAGACATCTGTCTGATGTAAGTCTAAAAGACTGTCTTGTGTTGAGTGCACAATGGGGGAGAAAAGCACTCAACCATATGATTCTCTCTGCTCATTTTATCAATCACTGTGAATACTCAGACCCTGTCCAATCCAAATTTTGACACGGGCTGGTCTTTAGGGGCCGACCTGCCAGATCAGGGCTCCTTGTTCCCCACTCGCTGCCGGCACTAATACATGTGCCAACAGCGAGCTGTTAAGAACAGGGGGGCAGGGAGCTGCAGGAGGGGCTCCCTGTCCGGGTAGACCATAGGAGATAGCATGTTGAAAGACAATGTTCAAACGCTGTTGTGCATGTCAGATCATTGTTGCCTTTTAACAGAAGCTATTACACAGTAACAGCCGATAATCAGCCAAATACAGCCAATAATTACTTGGTATAATAGCGCCTTAAGACAACTCAAATGTTTTTTAAAGTCACAGATACACTTTTTATGTTATGCAGGTGGAATACTAAGAATAGGTAAACCTGTTGATAGGTGCCTAACTATAGGTGGTACTTCGATTGCAGTAGCACTTCTGCCCTTTTGCCTAATAGGAGAACTACTGCAAATGTTGCATGATAGCTGTGGGAACCTGTTAGGGTACTATTACACGACCCGATAACAACTGTAAACGAGCATCGATCTGCTAGAATGGCGCTCGTTTACTGGGCCTATTACACAGCCCGATAACCATTTAACAATTGCTGCATGGACATGTTACCGATGTTACCGATGTCCTTGCAGCCATTGCTTAAACTGCACACATTACCTGTCCATTGTCCAGGGCTCTACTTGTGGTCCGCTTCTCCCCGATCCCGTGCATTGAATCTTCAGAACGGCCTGTCTCAGCTGATAGGCCGCTCAGCCAATCACTGGCCCCGCCGGTTCCGGTCAGTAATTGGCTGAGCAGCCTGTCAGCTAAGACAGGCCGCTCTGAAGCTGCAGCGCGCGGGATCCGGGGAGAAGCGGACCGCAAGGGGAGCCCTGGACCATGGATGGGTTTGCAGGGCTCCTATATCAACGATCATCCGATAATCGTTGTCATCAGCTGATCCTTGTGTTTATTACACAGAGCAATAATGGCCCGAATAGGGCCGATTCGGCCGATTATCGTTCCGTGTAATAGGGCCCTTACAGATTTTGTACTGGGGTCTAGAATTTTCAAGTTAACCCTCTGTGTGCAGATCTACACTGAAGGTCTGTAAATTAGCTTTTCACTGACACAATATCCTGCTATATATAGCTATATATATATATGTAATATATATAGGTAAGGTTTTATTCTCTTAAATTCAGCATATAGAAATGGCAATGTATGTCCTACGCATCTGTCAAAAAAAGTCTCAGCATTAAAGATTTTCTTAAAACCACTCGAGTGAGAAGCTTCTTAGAGACAATTTACAGTTCTAAATATTTTTGACCCATCGGAGAAGCTATTAGCTGCGGTTTGCATCCCCCTCCTATCTCTCAGTCTCCTCTCAGTGAGGTTACATGTAGGAGCAGCTGGTTCCTCGATCATACTTATAGCTGCTCAGTTCATCTGGGAGTCTTGAAAGAAAATCAGATCCTCTCCTCTCCACCGTTTGATACTATTAAGGCCAAGCCATGAATCCTCCCCATCAAGAGGTTTAGGGAAGTTTATGGAATGACTTAGGAATTTGGCAACTAGCTCATGGGGTCAGGTGACATTTATCAGTGTCTCCCCGGAGAGTGGAGACTGTCCTTAAAGAGAAAAGTTGAGCCCTCAAGAGGGGAGTTTGTGCCTGGACCCAAGAAGAGGGTGACACAACCATGCCTGAACCAGCGAAACCTGGTAGGATTGTCTTGGATCTCTGATGCTAACTGAAGGGTTTCTTTCTGTGCATAATGTTTGGTGTTTATAAGTTTTTATTTGTTAACATTTCTAGACATTTGGGAGTTTGGTCCAACGATCATCCCTCCTTTTAGTTTTCACATTGGGATACTTTCCAGGATTCTCAGACGCTTGGTTCTCCAGCATCCATTCCTTACAAATACAACCCAATCCTATGGATTAAATTAATATTTCTATACTAATAAATATTACAAAATAGGTCATCGTCGCCCAGAAATGTGTCCAACACTGAGAAGCTTAACTTTAAAGTGTCCATCTGTCCAAATTGTCTAATAACCTGCACCAGTCTAGCAAAGCTAATGTCCCACAAGGCTGCTGCCCCTGAACATAGAATCCACTGTGTCTCTATAAAACCATTATGACTTATATTAATGGGTATACATGATATCATCACTTATAGCAACATTCACAAAGTTGTGCAAAGACTCAAAGTATTACAAAGCTGTATAGTAAATACATAGAAAAGAGTTTACTTTATATCAATCTATCTATGCATTTATCTGTATTATCCATCATCAATCTATCTATGCATCTGTCTACTATCTATCTATCTATCTATCTATCTGCCTATTATCTATCTATCTATCTATCTATCTATCTATCTATCTATCTATATCCTATCTACCTATTATCTATTTATCTATCTATCTATCTATCTATCTATCTATCTCCTATCTATCTATCTATCTATCTATCTGCCTATTATCTATCTATCTATCTATCTATCTATCTATCTATCTATCTATCTATCTATATATCTATCTTAGTTTGCATACACCTGTTGTATAGCCTCTTCTGGTTTATTACATGATAGGTCTAGTATACACAAATTTGTATGTATGTGTGTTTACCACATCACTAAAGCTTACCATAGACATTATGTAACAATTTGCTTACAATTGTTTGGGCGTAGCTGGGGACAGTCATTGTACCTTATCCTTGAATTAATAAGCCTATCAGGCTGGGTTCACACTGCGTTTTTGCAATCAGTTTTTTTCTTTTTTTTCTCATCCGTTTTTTGAAGAAAAAAAAAATTGGATGAAAAAACAGATGCATTTGTGTGCATCTAAGATGGATCAAAAGGAATCCGTTATTTTTAATTAAACACAAAAACGTAGTTGACCTAATTTTTGTGTACGGAAAAAAGAATCGATCAGTTTTGATCTGTGTGGTTTTTTTTTAATGGAAGTCAATGGAAAAACGGATCAAAATGGATGCACACAAATGCATCCATTTTTTCACTCTCATTTGCACGTCAGGGGGAGAACATTCTGTACAGGTGCTGCCTTTTCCAATAGTAAACAATAAAGGATCTGTTATTAGTTAAAAACAATACTTGTTTTTCCCCAATGTGGACGCTAAAGTGGTCTGTTGCCATGTACATTAGATTTTCAGCAGTTCCTATATAAAATTCAGGATCTATCAATAGAAAAATTACTTGCACATGCTCTGCTTTTTGGAACTATCCCTGAAAATCCCTATTGTAAATCAAGAATTATTAGGAATTCTTAAAAAGGCTCAGCATAGCACATATACTGTGAGGCTGGAGGTGATGCCTTGTAGAAATTAAATGTTTCACAATGGGCTATGAATTTATTAGTTTTCATGTCTATATATGAGTTACACCAGTAAGGGTACTGCTGTTACTATTAGTGATCAGGTCAATGAAGGTGTAACAGATGGACTCCCCACTGATCCCAACAACAAGGTCTGGGGTCTTCAGTGAAGAGGTAGCCATGCATACATAATTCATCTTTAATATAATAAAAGAAAGCCAGGGAAACCTAGACACATCCCCACTTGAAGGAACCCTCATTTACATTACTCATACATAGCTGAACTGGGGTCAAGACAAAGCTGGGAACATAAATGGAAATGCTCTATGAATTATTATCTGTATAAAAACTGGAATGAAGTTTCTCTTAGAGGCGTAATGCAAAATCTACAATACATATTTACCATATGCCATTTATAATACTCATAGGTGTCTTGGTACCCCCTCAAGCACCAGGGTCCCGATGCAGCTGCTACCTCTGCACCGCTATAGTTACACCTTTGCGTATACTATTTACTACATTGAATAAAATACTTGTAATGGCGTCCACATCCATCTTACAGTCATGATTAACAATTTTAAGAGTTTAAAATGCAGTTGTTTTATTATATTGGATTTTCTACATTCACATAGCAATAATATATGTGGCCCATAAGAAAATGATCTAGTAATCTAGATGATAGATCACAGGTCTGCATTATATTGTATAGATCTGTGTATTATGCTTACTCGTACCTATCAATGGTCCAGAATCAGTCTACTCCTAGAGTCTGTGTGTGCTGCTGTGAGTGTAAAATATTGCTGCAGTCAGTGTGGACAGGTTGTAGTAGAAGTCATATGCATTACTCATCAGGGTGACAGCTGACCCCATGTAGTTTACAAAGCTATATCCTGCTTGTGTATATGGGGTTGGACATCAGTAGAAAAATCTCCGGTACATGACGATAGGTAACACACGTCTTGATTTCAATTGAGGAATCTTGTTTGGCAAATGAAAACAAATTCTAAAATATGAAATGATTATGAGAATGTGATGTTAACCTGGGCATTGTCTGGAGCATCAATCAATCCCTTACCTCTAAAGATTTGTAGAATGTAAGATGACCATATACATGGAACAGCTGTCGGCAGACATCTATCTATACTGAGCAGAGTCGGACTGGGGTATCTGGGGCCCACCAGAGGAAATGATCCTGGGGGCCCACTAATGAAGAACCTGTGGGAAACGACATGTCAGTCAGTGTTAGTGCAGGTTCTAAAGCTGGGGGCCCACCAGAGGATTCTCCTGTCCTCTGATGGGCCAGTCCAACACTGGTTCTGAGTCCACTATAACCATACTGTACACAATTAGCTGAGCTGCCAGAATCCTCTATCCCCTCAAAACTCCTCAGACAGTGTTTTTTCTTTAGTATGAGTAAGGATCCATTTATATGCAAGTCCAATATGCATGGGACAATCCTGTCTATATCAACGTTGCTACTATTACTGGAACAATGGAAAGTGCACAACAGGATCTAGACCCTGATGCCCCAGAAACGTGAAGTTCCCTTTGCTCTATAAACCGCCGCAGAGAAGGTTACACTGATACCATAGCAAAAGGGTCCTAGACCTTTATTTCTAGCATTAGTATATGTCACCTGGGTACAATGATCATCAGGAGGTCCAGCCGTTAATAGTTTTCTGAGAAGGAGGACATTGTTACATCAGACATTAGAGAAGGTTGCACATAATTAGAGTCTTCAGATGATGACACAATCTTGTGACTAACGCTAAGGTCACTGGGGAGGATGCAATCAGGCAACATCGGCCAATGTAGATCCAAGAAACATTTAGGAGGTGCCAGTTGGCAGAGTATTCCAGCTACTTATCTCTGTGCTTTTGCTGTGTTGAGTTTGTAGGATAATATAATACTAAGGCAGACAATGCAAATGGTTTATTGAATGCTATAGCCAACAAATCTGCCATACAGGGTAGTAACTAGAGATGAGCGAACCTGGAGCATGCTCGAGTCGATCCGAACCCGAACTTTCGGCATTTGATTAGTGGTGGCTGCTGAAGTTGGATAAAGGCCTAAGGCTATGTGGAAATCATGGATATAGTCATTGGCTGTATCCATGTTTTCCAGACAACTTTAGAGCTTTATCCAAGTTCAGCAGCCCCAGCTAATCAAATACCGATCGTTCGGGTTCGGATGGACACGAACCCGAACCCGATTTGCTCATCTCTAGTAGTAACCAAAAAATTAAGTTACTCGCTAGTACAAGGAGGTAAAACATATGACCCTTAACTAAACCTACCGGGAAAAGCAGAGCTAGATGGATTCCAGTGGAAAATAACAGAGAGAATCCAAGGCACTCTGATACAATAGCAGACACAAATGTTGCTTTAGTTTTTATATGCAGTGTTCATATACTCCATTAAGGAAACTTTTTCTTGACTTTTTTTTAATTTTTAGTGCTAAACCCTACAATTGTCACTTTTACACCTGTCAAGCAACATGTAAAGGATGTATCTCTATCTCTGAACTTTATGTAAAATATATTTTTTACCCTAATTTTCAATAAGATTTTTTTTATCACTCAACCCTGCAGACACTCATCTTTCAAGCAGATTGATCAACCTGAAAGGGTCAGCCCCACTTCTCGGTGGATAGCCCTGGCTACAGCCTGGTTTACTTTGACATAATCATACTGACCCAACATGTTTCCCCTATGGGCTGTGATATGTTTTGGGTTTATTAGGGGACCTATGGATGATGGCAGAATAATCTAGCATTATGTGGGACACCACCAAGGATTTGTATTTTTTCTAACTTATGGTAGTGTGCCTAGTGGTATATGACATACATTGTTCTTTTTTTTCTACAAGATCATTTCTTGTTCATCAGTTCATTTCTATATTGTGTTTATGTCTTGCCATTAGCAGTGAGCTGTTGCATTTTTTTTTTTTTGGGGGGGGGGCTTATTATTAGTCGAGGAAAGGCTGTAGTTAGTATAGGGTCCATGGCGGGCATGAGGCCACCTTACTGTCATTGTACACACTATTTGCAAATGATATACCAAGAGCCCAATTATTGCTACAGAGATTTTCTTTTAGCAATTTTTATATATAAATGGGGCTTATGTCTTTCCATTAACAGTTTTTGTGTGTTTTTATGCGTCTGCAATTTCAGCCATAGCAACGTGCTCCTGCCTAGTGTCAATGGTGTTATATAAGCGCTGACCTGGTTTGTCTTTTTGTCCGTGTTCCTAGTAGTGTTCCTAGTTCAGAGTTTTTGGCCTTCTAGAAGAATCATAAGTTAGATGTTAAACTTTAAATTCATTGCCATCATATTATAATGTACTAGTTGGTAGTTTAAAGCATTTATAATGGGCGAAATTATATCTACTGCATTTGGGACTAAGGCTCACCCAGCTATAGCCTGTTGTGAAGTGGGGTACTCTTTCCTCAAGCACACACATTTTTTTCATCTTCAAAGAAAAACATGTTTATATATTTAGTATATATCTTCCCCATACATTCCCAGTACTGCCAAATCATACTTCCAGAACGTTCATCTGTACTAAGCCAAATAATATTATTTGTTTCGCTATTTTTGTTGTATTTCTTGGTGGAATTTTTTAAATTAAATTAAGTGCTAATTATAGAGCCGAGGCAAGTGCAAAGCTGAGAAAATTGACAAATAGTCCAATCTCGGAAATGTGTCCTTGTAATGATCACTCGAAACCTTTGTTTATATCGTATGTCCTATAATCTATGGAGTACTACAACTGATGGGAACCATATGGCTGATTACTAGCCTGTCTGCTATTGGATACGCATGACATTATCCGAAGTCTCCGGCATTCCTTTCACCACAAGAAAAGTCTTTACAGTGCAAAGGGTACTCAGAGGGTTTTGAAAGCAGCTTGGCAAGAGTCTTAGAAAGAAATAAAATCCTTTGGTGGTATTAGGTCGTCGTAAATCTGCACGATGTTATTTAGATTTGTTTTGATCTTTCTTTTTGGAAATGATTGGAGAGGAGTGACATTTGAAGAAACTGATGACACTAGAAAAACACATTGCCGGATTTAAGATTACTAGAAAAAGTGCATTTTATTTATCGACCAAAAGAAGTTGCAGAGTCTATCTCTGTGATATATACGGACTTCTATGAGATGTTTGAATTTGACACTATTGCATGACTCTAGAATTTCCTACATTGGCTAGTGCTGATATGGCTGTGAAAATGGATACGTCTGACACATTTTCTTTATACTTGAATGAAAAGCTGTTTTGTACTTTCCAATTATTAAAGTTGATGAAAAGTTATTCCCAATACTGTAGGGATAGATGATCAATGGGGGCCCAACAAGTCCTATAGAGACAATGGGGAAAGTCCCATAGAAAATGAAAAGAGGTCCATTAACTTGGGGGACAATTGACTACTGTTCTCATAATTGGTGGGTGTCTTAGCCATCAGACCCCGACCAACCGGCTAGTTATCCCTGTCCTGTCAATAGAAGATGTTAAGCATATGTTTTAACAATTGTCTGTGAAACTATAGGAGCCCTATTACACTATTACATATAGTGGTTATAGGTCAAACATGCTCATTTGTCAACTAATAGTATTGACCTGTCAAAAAAACATTGCTTGACTCCATGTCATAGGGGGTGTGCAGCTGATGAATAATGGCAGCAAAGGGCCACAAAACTATCTGGCAATCAGTTATGTGGCCTTGCCCACATGGTGGTTTAGCCTTGTGGTGGCCCCTTTCAAGATCAATGATCTAGGAGATCAGCCCCATGTAATAAGGATATATATATTACCACTGATGTGGAAACCTCAAAATAGTCATAAATCTATATCCAACTGGGGCTAAGCTGCAATACAGGCCAAGGGCAAAAAAATACTTTTTTTTTCATACATTTCCTTTAAATGTTCCTACTGTGTAGTAATACTCACATCTATAATGCAGTGAAGTGTTCAGCAAGTAATATGTAGGTCTGAGTATCACAGCGGTTAAATATTGACCTAGGTGTTTATGTACTGAGATATCAAATGACGCTTATAATTGGTATGTCCTATGTTCTCAATGTTATAGATGACTGGTATGTAGCCTCACAGCCTTGGACTTCTTTCCTTATGAGACTATGCTTTCATACCACATAGTGTTTCAGATGGACACTTGGTATTGTCAATAAAATGTGCCTAAAAAGATATGTATGTCTACTTATCTAACTTTACTTTCTATTTATATAGAAGATATCTATTACTGATTATTATAATTATGGTTAGGTTAATTAAATAGCATTACCAAATAATGAGTAGGCAATGCAAATCTGTTTTACAATATATTTTATCAACCATGAGGAATAAAGATCTCTTTTGTACCAGGAAGACCAAATACTGTAATACAAAGTTTGACTTTAGAATCTTACAAAAAGAAAAATTCTTTCAAATAAGATAACTTAGCACATTACAAACAACTATTGATGCCCGTGTCCAGCTACGGCAATCCAGTACAAAGGCAGAATATAACAGGCTTCTTTTAAACACCAGTGTTCCGCATCTTGCCATCAAATAAATTGTGTGTTTTTATCAAAGTATTACTGTCCCTTTAAAACCGCTTAACATGTCACACAGACATGTTAAAAGTTTAAATCAATTGGGGTCTGGGTGCTCAGACACCCACCAATCATTAGAATGAGCTTGAAGAGCGTGTATGAGCACTTCGCTCCCTGACTCACTGCTTTACTTGTCTTGCTGCAGCAGTTGGGTTCTATAGTAAGTCTATGGCTCCTGACCCATCACATGTAATATGATGGGTAGATCAGTGAGCGGCACAGTAACTTGCTCAACCACATCCTTCTTTCAGTTTATATTAGTGGTCAGTGGGGATCTAAATGCCCAGGCACTGGGAGTGATCAAACTTTTGACATGTCTGGGGGATATAGCAAAAGTTTTTCTTAAAGAGACAGTAACCCCTTTTGTCCCTACTAGAGATGAACAAAGATCTTTGTTTGATCTGCACCCCAGTCATCGAGCCGCCGGCCTTTGCACGCTGCTCCGATCCAAGCCATTCCTACAAGGATGCCAGGAAAAAATGGATCCAATCCTGGGAAACTTCTCCTAGTTTCCCAGGATTGGATCCAGCTTTTCCCTGACACCTGGGGTGGAGCATCAGGGAGCAGAGCAGCGCTAAAAGGCCAGGCTTATTGAGCGGAGCGCAGATCAAACAAAGCGCTTCCCTTTGTTTAGATGAGCCATTCGTTCATCTCTAATGCCTACCATCAGCTTAGGGAAAACCATATAAGAAAATAAGGGGCCAACTGAAATATTGATATAAAAATATAGAACAAGACATTTTTTGGGCACAATCAAGTTTTATTATTAAAGGGTTTGCATGTTTTAGCATATAAAATGAAATAGTCTGTATCTGGATATTCTGTTCACACCATTGCCATCAAGGCTGTGTTAATTGATGGTGTATTGAAAAGTGTTGGCTTCAAATATAATAGTAACAGATCATTATTCTAACACCCCGTATACTTAATTATGCCCTCACCACTCGCCACCGCCTAACAATTAACCTTACACGTTGTAAACCAGTCTTTAAAAATTTCTCTGACCCCCCCCCCCCCCATGCTATTGATAGATACTAAGACATGCCATTGTAGCATGGTGGTGTTAATAGACATGTAACAGGTCATTAAAGCTAACAACCGCAGGGATTTACTGGGGTGCGGACAACCAGGCATGACCTTTAGCTTCTACTCTCCTTTCATTTCTTCATGCTGGTGGTGACATGTTGTCCAAAGATAGATAAAGGTTAAATAGACAATAATATCAATTGCATTAAGTATCTGTATAGCACATTGCCCTTTATTGGAAGTATAGTAAGGTGTATTTGGGATTTGTTAGGAGCTGCTGTAGTAAATATAAGGTCTTTAAAGCCATGTTATGTTTTAGCAAAAGCTATGGCCAAGAAACAATGAAATAAAGTAGAAAACAGTCATACTGTATCTTAGACAACACATGGCACACACATATGTATGTACTGTATGGCCATATGAGCAATATAGATGTCATTGTTTTTGCGCACTATTGTGTGTGCACACTCATAAGTGACTGGCTCCTTCCTCACAGACTGCTCCAATGGCTCTCCATCTTTCCCACAGCTTGCTGTCCAGGTTTACTCTCTCTCACAGATTGCTCTTATGGTCCTGCATCTCTCACACACTGTTGTTATGGTCCTCAATGTCTCATACACTGCTCTTATTGTTCTCCATCTCTCACAGACTGCTCTTATGATCCTCTATCTCTCACAGATTTCTCCTATGGTCCTCCATATCTCACAGACTGCTCTTATGGTCCTCCATCTCTCACAGACTGCTCTTATGGTCCTCCATCTCTCACAGACTGCTCTCATGGTCTTCCATGTCTCACACAGTGTGCTTCCTATGTCTCCTTTATGTTCCATATCCACTTTCTCATTCACCTTCTCACACACTGCTTGAATGTTCCCCCATATCACTCAGCCTGCTCGACATATCGCCACCCCCATGCTACAGAGGCCTCCCCCCTTTGCCCTTCTTTTTCCATTAAAAGATTTCTTTCTGTTGGTAAGGAATGCTCCTTATGTCCCTTTTAGACATGTATCCTCTTACAGACAGCTCCCTTCTCTAACAGCTTTCCTATCCACACAGCCCCCCAATTCCCACAAACTGCTCTCTTCTCAAAACAAACTGCTCTTTATGCCCCACCCCCTTCAATACCTGCATAGCAGGAAGCTGAGCACTGACCATTCAGCTTCCCACCTCCTCCCTAAACTGATCATAGAGATGGGTGTACTATAGGAAAGGAAATTTGTTTCTACAATTGGACAGAGTGTTGTGTGGTGATAGAAATCTTAGTATAATGTCACATCTTTTTATAGTACAAGAGATCACTCATTTAAGATGCTACTAACCTGCTCTCTGTAGACAGTGAAGACTAGATGATGGTGGCAGGTTAATGTCAACACATTATGTTTAGTATTAATGACATAAAATTAGTATGAAAAGTTCACAATTTATGGGGTCATTTCACACAGCGATTTTAGGAAAACGCTATTTTACGTCATTTTTCTCAAGTCTGACAAAACTTGATTGGTTTTAATGAAAACTCAAGTAACTACATATCTAGGAACATTTGCTGATTAGTTAATGTATTAGCCAAAGCCAAGAGCTAAGTATATCTTGGTTGCACAGATAATAAACAGACTGTTGCACAGTTCTCTCTATCCCAATTAGGCAAGGACCCAGAAAGGCAGCAATAAGAGAAGGGGACCATAAGGTCAAGCTAAAGCCAAAACGGAGGGGGCTCACTTATGGAGTAGAAGTAATCAGGGTGGGTTCTTTAATTAGTGGCCAGTAGACTGGATAAGTATTTGCCATGTGAGACTCCCTCTCATGACTTGATAGGGTGGAATATGACTCATATTACATTCTTCACATTCCTATTCTGCTGAAGGCTCCCATAGACCATAAACTTTCTTCCGTGCCAAGATGAAAATAATCATAATCTGAAGTTTAGGGTTAAATTTTTTGACTGGTCTCCATGTAATCTATATGGACAACTGTAGATCCCACTGGTACTGAAGCCATACCTACAAGGCTGCAAGGCAACAATCATACTGTATATATACTATATTAATATTAGTGAATCTTCTAATCTTCATGGATTTGTTGATGATTCTGTCTTGGGGTAGACACCACTGATCATTGCTATCCAGGTTTTTATTGGGTAGTGATAAAGTCCCACAGAACTGTTTCCTATCAATTTGTAGGGAATCTGAGTTTAGTCTGGAGATGAAAGAGGAACAGTGGTGGTGGCCAGGGGTATACCTGGATAGAATGTGGGGTCCGGTGACACATGTGCTTCAGATACTGGGGCTGAGAAAGGTGCCAAGTACTTTTTGGCAGAGTCATAAGATACAGAGTTACAGCAGCAAGTTGGATCTTGGCTGCTCCGAGTGATGAAAAGCCTAACTATACTACTGCCTTTAACTGCTAGCTGCTTGGACTTTTTAGGATATTTGTGGACATTAACCATGCCTTGGCATGATTCTTGATGTAAAGTGCAGAGTTAACTTACTAGTCGAAACAGCTATTTTTTGGTGTAATAGATGGTATAGATAAGTTGTGATGGTTGATATTTGTATTATTTCAGAGTCCTCTATTGAAGGCTTCTTATATTTCCAAGGTTTTTGGTGTAGCTAGGCTTTCTGCACCCACAATGAAGATTGAGTTTATCTATCTAAATCCTAAAACAAGGCAATGTATTGTTGACACCTCATCTTTGAAGGCAATGTATTGTTGGCATCTTATCCTGGAAGGAGAAGAACTGTTACCTCCTCTACATACCCCCCACATCCAAGACACATCCTAGAACATATTACCCGTTCATGCTTTTAACATGGACTAGAAGGAAGGATTATGGATATAGAATACTAAAACTATCAACATTACAATGTAATAATAGTCAGACATTGACTAGAGCATCATCTTCTGATTAGAGACCTACGTTTTATGTGCATATGTGGAAGCTTCAGAAAAATCCTCTACAAAAGAAAAACAAAAAACAGAGAACCTAATGTAAAGATACTGAGGAAAACATGGGACTATAGCGGATTATCTTCTGCAACTGGATGAAAGGTTTTGTTTCCCTCTAAACATAACAGCCTTCCACTCTTAATCTGTAGTGGCTTAGATATGATAAGCATGCGGGACATGGTTCAGTCTAGGCTCAGCTGCTCAACTCTGTACCGGCCTGGGCGTACAGCAACACCAACAGCTGCCTCTGGTCTTGGGTATCTCAGAGAGCAGAAATAAGGAACCATGAGGGGACGTGTAGGGAACTCTATCTTCTTCTCTGTATGTAAAGCGCTTGGAACCTGAGTGCTCCACAAGCATGCCAGGGCTTATTTAAAACATGCTATGAAGGGGTATGAGGTAGAGTGGGTATCTTATTGGAAGTGAGATCATGTATTAGAAGTAAGAGCAGTTAACATGTCTCCTCATGTGAGGGTTCAGCAATAGCCAATACTGCATAAGAGCTATTATTCCGGAAATTATTTGCATTACAATAGCTCTCAGTGATTAAAGGGGTTATCCAGTGCTACAAAAAAATGGCCACTTTCTTCCAGAGACAACACGACTCTTGTCTCCAGTTTGGGTGCAGGTTTTGTAACTCAGTTTTATTGAAGTGAATGGAGCTTAATTGCAAACCACACCTGAACTGGAGACAAGAGTGGCGCTGTCTCTGGAAGAAAGTGACTGTGGTTTTGTAGCGCTGTATAACCCCTTTAGTGCAGATGAAGATGCATCAACACCCAGAAAACAAGACATGATATTTTCTACTGTAGTAGAGTACATTGGGTACATAGATGCAGTATTGGGTACTAAAAAATACTGACATGCGTGCACCTATTGTCCATCAATCTATCATAAGCAAAAAATCAATCAATTTCCTCACTTTAAAAAAACTATTCGTTTTGCCATAAAAGGCCATTTAACCATAACAATAATCAAAGTGATCACAGCTTTTCATTGACTCGCTTGGTCCAACATCTAACCTAATTATTATGGCACAAGCAATCATATAAAACAGACAACCATATCTGTCATCCATGGTAAAAAAAAACAAAAAAAACACTATAATAATCTGTTGCCAGATATGTCTTGTTTAATCAAAAGTACAAAATATAAAGGAAGCATTTCCCAACCGTTTCCTCTCTTACTAATATGAAAAAAATAGGAAAGTAGAATTCCTGAAATTAGTGTGAAGTAAGTCTAAATGAGTCTTTAAGTATAGCTGGTTACAGTTTTTAGAACGAAGCAGCTCCAATGCATTCGATAAGTCTTCTCATCCTTTTTACTTTTTTTCACATTTTGTTATGTTGTGCTAGACACCCCCCTAGAAAGTATCACGTTTTCCCCCTATTAATCTGCACTCACTATCCAATGATAACACTGTGAAAACAGAATTTCAAAAATTCTTACAAATTCTTTTTACTAAAGGAACGACTAAAATTTTATTTGGACATAGGTATTCACCCCCTTTGCTACGACACTTCTGATTCAGCTCTGGCTCCTCCCATTTCACTTGATCATCCCTGAGATGTTTCTGCACCTTGATTGGAGTCACCTGTATTAAATTCAGTGGATTGGACAGGATTTGGGAAGACACAGCCCTGACTATATAAGATCTCACAGCTGAAAATGTATATCAGAGTAAACACCAAGCCATGAGGAGGAAAGGAAACAAAAAGAAAGCGCTCCAATGGTGCAGGCTGCTCTGAAAGCATGGTGGGTACACAAAAGCGTGATGGAAATGCTCACTTTTGGTAATTGTGCAAAGGTAAGGCACAACTCTCCACAATGTGTATATATATATATATATATATATATATATATATATATATATAAAATTATCAGACTGCAGATTCTCCTGTGATGTCCTCGCCAGGAACCAGCTCTTTCATTTCACTCCACTCCAAAACACAAGGTTCCAAAATGGAAAAAAAAAACTATTTATTAAAACACAAGAGTGATAAACCTTGGAACCTTGTGTGACCTGTGTGAGTGAAGTGCAACATGAGGAGGAAGGAACTGCCTGTAGAGTACAGAGAAAGGATTGTGTTGAGCACAGATTTGGAGACGGGTAAAGAAACATTTCTGCTTAACTTAGAGCACTGTGTCCTTCATAATTCTTAAATGGAAGAAGTTTGCAACAACCAGGACTCTCACTGGGCCATCCCACCAAACTAAGTAATCTGGGCAGAAAGGTGACCAATCCAATAGTTACTTCAAAGCTTCAAAGATTCTGTGTACAGATGGGAGAAACTTTCAGAAGACCATTTTAGCCTCCACTAATCTGGAGCTTTATAGAAGCTTTATAGAAGAGTGGTTAGAAAAAAGCCTCTCTTCAGTAAAAGTCATGTGAAAGCTGCCCGGACTTTGCAAAGTGCCTAATTAGTTCAGCAGTTGGTCTATCAGCCTGCTACCATTGAACTCCATTCCGGGTACCTGGAAAAGATGGATCAAGTCCAGGAAACTTTTTTTTGCCTCAATTGAACTTTTTGGCCTTAATTCTAACCATCAGTGTGGAGGAATCTAGACACTGCTCATCAACTGCCCAATACCATCCCTACAGTGAAGCATGGTGGGGGCAGCATCATGCTAAAGAGACTGGCCAGGGTTGGGGAAAAGACAATGAGCCATCCTACTTTAAGTATGTCCAAGTAATAATCACACATCCAAGGTTTAATAGGCCATATGGTGAGAGGTTTAAAAGACTCCAAATGAAGTTGTTGTTGTTTTTTGTTGTTTGTTGCTAGACCCTTAGGGCCCTATATTAGGGGTATTTTATTGTGCCATACTAAAAGCCCACCAAAGGATCTTCAGGTACTCTTGGGGGCTAATCAAACCCTGGTCTGAATACTTTCCGAATGCAATATCTATCTATCTAAAGACTTTCCGAGATATAAAAAAATAAAAAATAAAATATTTTTTATATATATATATATATATACAGTGGTGCCTTGGATTACGAGTATAATTCGTTCCGGGACTGTGCTTGTAATACAAATCTACTCTTAAACCAAAGCAAATTTTCCCAAAGGAAATCATAGAAATGCAGACAATTGGTTCCGCACCCCAAAAATAATTATTTATTATTCTGAATAACATGTAAAACAGATGAAACAAAGATTCAGAAGCAGCAGAATATGTGATATTATAAGTTACTGTACAGTAATGGGGAGGATGGGAAACACACAAGGGCTGACAGACTGCAGGGAGCATGAAGAAATGAGCAGGACATATGTGGGCACATAGATGCAGCACTCTCTGTCCATGGAGAGAGGGGTTACAGCTATAGAGAGATTACCCCCACAGTCCTGTCCCCTGATGTGAGCCCCAGCCTGAGGTGGATCTGCTATGATTTGGAAGGTGAGGGAGACTTCCTGAGTCAGAGTACAGTACTGTAGACTCCACTATGCAGACCATGCCCCTCCTCCACTTGCGCTCCCACCCAGCACAGGGAGCTCTTAAACCAAAGCAATGCTCTTAAACCAAGTTACAATTTTGAAAAACTGTGAGCTCTTAAACCAAAACACTCTTAAACCAAGTTACTCTTAAACCAAGGTACCACTGTATATATATTAAAAAAAAATATATATATATATATATATATATATATATATATATATATATATGACTATAGCAAGAACAAGGAGTGGCCTGGATTGTTCATTGAACCATCTATTAGTGCAAGCATCTGTTAGAGGAGTCTTTCATCCCGCCACTGCTGAGCTGTATCTTGACAGCTTTGATTAGAATTTTCTCTCCTTCTCTGCCAGTGATCAGAGGGATTTCTAGGGGGTTTAGAGACTCCGTCACCTGTCCGCATGCAATAAAACAGATTCACACTTTTACTGTATCTTTTTATAGTGAATGACTTGCAGTTCTCTCAGGAGAAAGTAGTAAATATTAACGGTCTCGGATTAGGTATTACAAGGCATTTATTTTTATAATTTGCTTAAGAAAAAAAATCTGAAAACGTATTAAAAATGTTAATTCCCCCCCACCCCCGCTGGCTCGCTGGGGAGGGTTGGTCGGGAGGGGGGAAGGGGTAGGGTGATAATGGTATAAATTGTATAATTTATCTATGAAGTCCCTCGGGGCCCTGTTATATACTTGTTATGCCCGAATGTATTGATGTATTTATTGATCTTACTTGGATGGGCGTTAACTGTAAACGTGTGTATTTTGTTGTTGTTTTTTAAATGTAAAAATAAAGAATTTAAAAAAAAAATGTTAAAAATGCAAAAAAAAAATCTAAAAAGTTTGAGATTCATTTTGCCTGTGATAAACAACGTTTTAGGCTAAAAGGGAGATTAAAAAAGGTCTGCCCATAGTCTACCTGTATACAAGTACCTTCGGAAGATCAAAGTATCCCTCCTATGGAAGGAAAAGCATTTATAGTTTCTAATTCTTACAGGGGATTTTACAAAGACAATTTTATTGTGCTAAGTAAGCTGTTTGTGCACTAGGGGCAATATTTTACCTATTTGCACACTTAAAGACGTAACGGTGCACTAAGAGGTAAAGTACTGCCATAAGTGCACCAAACTGCTTAATTAGCATAGTAATGAGGTTATTGCATAAAAATGGCATACTGGAGTGGTAACATAGTCTTCTTTGTAGTATCCCCTGCTTATGGATTCCCATTGATTCAAAATTCGAAATCATTATGAGATCATTTGTATATTAAAGGAGAAGTCCGGTAAAAAATGTTATTAAAGCATTGTACTGCGCCCCCAAATGTTATACAAATCACCAATATACGATTATTACAGGAAATGCACATAAAGTGCTTTCTTCCCTGTACTTACTACTACCTCAAGGCTTCACTTCCTGGATAAAATGGTGATGTCACGACCTGACTCCCAGAGCTGGGCGGGCTGTGGCTGCTGGAGAGGATGATGGCAGGGGGACACTGAGGGCCACAGGGCACTGGAGGGACACTGAGCATCCCCCTGCCATCATCCTCTCCAGCAGCCACAGCCCGCACAGCTCTGGGAGTCGGGTCGTGACGTCACCATTTTATCCAGGAAGTGAAGCCTTGATGCAGTAGTAAGTGCAGGGAAATAAGCACTTTATAATCATTTTCCATAATAATTGTATATTGGTGATTTGTATAACTTTTGGGGGGCAATACAATACTTTAATAAAAATTTTCGCCAGACTTCTCCTTTAAAAACATGTAAGCTGTATAAGAACTGTGGAAAAGTAAAAAAAAAAAAAACATACTAATTACCTAGTAATGAAATTGAAATTTTCAACCTTTTTTTTTTCTCAGCAATTAAAAAAGGACCTGCAAAACCAGCTGGGAAACCGGGGGCAAAACCAGCTGACAAGGCAGCCCCAAAAGAAGCAGCAAAAGGTAAGATATATAGCAATACTCACACTGTATTATTACACTGCAGTACCACTTTAAAAAAAAATTAAAAATCTTTTTTTGCATGGGGCGAATACTTTTTTTTCCAGTAGAATTGGTCAAGACTTCTAAAAAATACTAGAGTGTAGTTCTTAAAAGATCCCTTTCATGTGGTTTCCATACCTGATACCTGGTATCAGTCCAGTAAGGGCAGTTCTACTAGTGATCTGTGGTAGAGCCCTGTGGCTAATTTTGACTACATCATCACAACGGTTATTGCATTGAAGTCCCAAAAAAGTGAATCAGTTATAACAATGGAGAAATCTTACTATGGTTAAAAGAAGTAAATGTGGTTGATGTACCATGAATTTACAATTGTTCAAAAATCTAATAAAACTGGCTCTGACATATAACGAAAGAACATGTTGTTGCTGGTTTTATTGATCAATGTAGTGTTTGCTGTCACCAAGTTATGCTTTAGTGTGTCTTTTTATTTGTTACTTGTGTTTTAAATGTAGTTATAGACGTAAAATGTGTTGACATATTTGTATCGGTATATTGTAAATGTAGTTTGTGGTCAATCTGTAGCCAGCCAGTATGTTCAAGTATTATATGTATTGTGTAATTGTTTCCAAACCTACTGGGAATTGTCTGATCTCTTATCAAGAGCACTCCACAGGATATTATAGAAAATATTTAGAAATAGTTCAGAAATCAATGCTACAAAAATAAGTTTCATTTAAAAGGGTACCTGTCATAGAGACAAAAGATTTGGTCAGTCCAGGTCTGAGTGTGCAGACCAGTACCAATCAGGAGAATGAGCGGGAGAGGACACGCTCACACTCTGTATCAGAAAAAAAAGAGTGGGCTCATAACGTAAGTCTATGGAGTGCGATTCTTTTTTTCTTAAACAGAGCAGAGGGGAAGACGTGCTGCAACGTTCTCCTGATTGGTACGGGTCTGAACACTTAGAACTGTATCAATCAAAAATTTTGACATCTCTCTATAACATGTTAAAAGTTTTAACAAATGACAGGTATACTTTCAGGTTAATAAGCAAAATCACATAATTTACTCTAGCAATAGACAGGCTCTAAAATAAATACATCTTTACCAATATGATCTTTTGACAGAAGATATATATCCTTTGAGATCAACATGTCATTTTTGTGAGGATGAAGATTTTACTCAAAGGCTATGTTCACACTTTGTAAGACCCAGCCGGGTCACGGAAAGGCCGGTGTTAGAAAAGATCATGGATGATCTTTAGTGACGCTCAATTCCCAGATGCACACAATGGAGCGTGTGGCCGGAACCGCGCGCTCCATTGTGTGAATTGACAGGGTTTTCTGCGTCATTGAACAGCGTCTATTCATTGAATAGCAGCCACAGAAAACTGACATGTTAGTTTTTTGCGGCGCCGCTAGGGATCCCAGCCGGAGTGTATACCATGTGTATACACTCTGGCCGGGATTCCCTTGGCCTGCAGCACAACTTGGGTAAAGGATTTATCACGGCCGTGTTACAAATTGGCAACAACGGGCGTGATTAATAATTTGAACAAATGTAGAGGGCTCTCTAGAAGCGGGTGATATGTTGCAAACACTGTGGAGACATATGACTTATGCACCTATATAGATTGTACATCAACATTTATTACTTTAATTCATATATTATGTTTGGTCTGAATCTCATCAATCGATCATCGCTGTAAAAAACCTTGTATAGGTCAAACTTGTAATAGAAAACAATCTAAATATATAGAAAATACATAAAAATCCTAACTAGTATAAAGATATAAAAAGGTAGAACAATAAAAATCTGTATGATAAAACTTATGTGTATGGGGAGCCTAGTGAAGTTACCTGCGCCGGGCCCAGCGCAGGCAGCTCACCTGAATGAATTTAGCAGTAGTCCCGAATCTCGAGGTCTGGCATGAGCTCGTATCGCTGTATAGCCGTTAAAATAATTATGTTAATATTAGTGTCTTGGTTAGATGGTTTTGCCTTTCAGTTCTCTGCTGAGGAAAGGAGCAAGTAGACCTCCTGAAACGCGTTCAAGAATCAAGGATAACAGAGCCTTTTAAAATTTACTGATTTTAGATCCCGAACTTAAGCCGTATCTGCCTGGACATTCAAACCAAGCAGCAGTTAGCAAGAGCGCGCGCTCACATGCATGCGGACGCCGCAAACAGCATGAGACAGCTCACTGTGCTGAATCAGATCTCAACTGCACGGATCTCAAACAAGCCGAACTGACTGAGACACGGTCTACCGCTACAATACCATATCGGACCGTGAGAGCTACCACCAACAGGGTGAGAGGTGGACATTCCACCATTTGTCATTCAAGTGTCACTTTATCTTACCTTCAATGTGTATAATCTGAAAAGCAAAACCATCTAACCAAGACACTAATATTAACATAATTATTTTAACGGCTATACAGCGATACGAGCTCATGCCAGACCTCGAGATTCGGGACTACTGCTAAATTCATTCAGGTGAGCTGCTTGCGCTGGGCCCGGCGCAGGTAACTTCACTAGGCTCCCCATACACATAAGTTTTATCATACAGATTTTTATTGTTCTACCTTTTTATATCTTTATACTAGTTAGGATTTTTATGTATTTTCTATATATTTAGATTGTTTTCTATTACAAGTTTGACCTATACAAGGTTTTTTACAGCGATGATCGATTGATGAGATTCAGACCAAACATAATATATGAATTAAAGTAATAAATGTTGATGTACAATCTATATAGGTGCATAAGTCATATGTCTCCACAGTGTTTGCAACATATCACCTGCTTCTAGAGAGCCCTCTACATTTGTTCATATTCATTCATTCATTTATATCCTGTGAGCGCTGGGATAGTGGTGCACTCGAAGAGGGTGGATTCCATCCGTAGGGGTTAGGTGAAGCAGACCTCCGCTATTTTTTGTGATTAATAATTTACTTATGTTGTGTGAACATAGCCTGAGGTTTTCAAATTGATGGGACCTAAGGAAGACTGCAACTGGTGTTTAGGCAGTGTATGGTTATTAGTGCACCCCATGGCATTAACATCTAGGCACTCTTTAACCTTCTACTTATTGTGGAAACATATGGACTCTCATCCTTATGCAGCAATCAGTAAACTTTGTTCTTATTGGCTGCAGATTTCCGGCCACATGCAACGACGGACCATATGTTTTTACCTGTATTGAAGTGAAATCTTTATAGTCACTGTTTTGTTGTGTGTCATCTACTGTTTGTAACCTTTTAACCCCTTCTAGACCACCAGAAGTTTACATTTTTACTTACATTTTTTGTTCTTCACCTACTAAGACTTATAACAGTATTATTTTTTAACATACATACCTATGAAGGTTAATTTTATGTCCTATAATGTACTACGAAACAAGAAAAAAAATTTTTGTGGGGCAACAATTCTTTTTCACTGCATCTTAAAACTGACATGATTCCTGTATTTAGATTTAGGTAATATTATGATACCAAATTTGATGTTTTGTTTTACTACTTTTAAATAGAAAACCTTTTAAAGAAAAAAAAATATATAAAAAAAAACTTTGGATCACCATGGTCTGACCGCTATAACTATATAGCGCTATATTTTTATTTTTCTATGTTTGAGAGTCAATTTTTAAGTGCCATAATCTATAGTTTTGATCAGCACATTTAGCATAAAAGAGATTTTTTGATTGCCTTTTATTTTATTTTTTTCTGTTATTTGATGTTACCAAAAATCAGCAGTTTCGTTTCTTTTTTGTTTTGTTTACATGATTAACCATGCAGGATTATTAAGGGTGCGTTCACACCTACAAGATCCGCAGCAGATCTGCAGCAGATCCGCAGCAGATTTGATGGTGCAGATTTGATGCTGTGTTCAGTTATTTAAATGAAATCTGCAGAAAATACGATGCGGATCCGGTAAGTGTGACTGTACCCTAACACTATATTTTTATAGGGCAATTACACACATAGTAATGCTACATTTTATTTTATTTTTTTTATTAAAAAAAATAGAATATTGGGATGATTTTAATTTTCATTTAGGATCTTTCTTTACATTTTTTAAAAACAAAAAACTCATATAGGCCAGTGTAATTTTATTACATGAATTTATTCAATCGGCACTCTAGGCAGGCTGTATCAGCAGCTCAGCTAAGGCAGTTACAGAGTCCTTTTGAAGGCATCAGGCTGCCTTGACAACCAATTAACATCCCATGACTAATCAGAAGCCTTACATCCAACAATGCCCCAAAACTGTTTCAATGCTGAGATCACTATTGATTGTACCATTAAAACAATTATCTGACTGGCATTGGCGTGATCGCTGATGTCAGTTATTACCAGTAAGAACTCACCATTTATAGGCTTAGCTCCCCAGCCTTTACCATAAAACTTAACCTGACTCATGACATACAGCAAGTTCATAAGTTAGAAAGGGGTAATAAATGGCAAGTTGCTTTTCTGTAGATATTTTTTCTAGTCTTCCATCAAAGGGATATCTACCATAGATGCAAACAATCTATTTGTAACTGGGCCCCTCCACAAATGACCTTCATTGTTAATAATGAATAATTTAATAATTACTTACTCGTTTCATGTTGAGTTTCCATACTACATGTGCGTTTGTAGCATATGTGTTGAATGTGCATGGCTGCATGTCAGTTTATAACCTGTCATCAGAGAAGTTATTGAAGATCCCAGTTCTTTTCGGGCTGGGCCACAAGGTTGAAGAGTCATTTTCGAGTTTGAGTAGTTTCTGATGACATCATGGAAGACAAAAAGACAGAAAAGAGCACCATAGCAGGAAAGAACAGATCCTTTTAGATCCCAGGTTATTTCAGTTTTTTCCAAGAACATCACAATGATTCATCTTCACTCAAAACACGATTAGTAGGGGGAAAAAAACTTATAGAAATGTTTGAATTTCTATTTGTATAATTAATTTATTGTGTCAATTTTGCTTCTTTGATTTACAGGCGCTCAGGATGGAGAACTTCCACCAGATGGTAAGTGTTTTCATGGAGATAGCTACCATATACCATCAGAAAGAAATGGTGAACATGAAAACCTGAAGATATCCACTATCAAAGCTACAAATTCTAGAAAATGGAGTTTTTTTGAAGATGTCGAATACAGTCCGAAACTGTAGAAGACCAAGATTGAACTATACTAATATGGATCCTATGGTCTATCACTGTAATGGAGATATCTATTCAAATGTACATACTGAAAGGAACGTCTTTGTAGACAAAAATGGGATGCCGAGATATGTTTTATCATACCTCTATCAAGTTGAAGACCAGATTCATGGCGTACTGTTGTGGATTGAAAAGACATAACCCATCATATTCAACTTTTTATCCTTAAAAAGACGATGGATCCAGAAGAAGTAAAAAAAAAAAAAAACATCCATGAATGACATAGATAGACCTTGTTATACTATTAACCTTGTATGTTATATTACTTGAAAATATTACATGTATCCACAAGTTGTGCCGTTACCAAATCCATTTGGAGCAGGTTCTGTAATGGTATAAGAAATCTCTATGGGATCTACAAATAGAATACGTTACCACAGAACATTTTCATAGTGGCCACAATGGTCAAAATTTCTATTTTTAAGCTATGTCATTCGAAACATATTGGACTATATCCATACGTAATTTCTATACGTGTCAGTAGTATGCTTCATTGTATACCTCTGACGGCTCCTATGCTCTCCAAGAGCAATATTTTGGTAGACGCTGGGTTGATATCCGTTTGCAAACTTTTTCACCGCACTTTCCTCTTACAGGAGAGATATCCCACTGTGTCCACAAGCAGGAGATTTCACTGACACTACAACTCCCAGCAGGCATAAATATCAGGCCCTAAATCCACATATGATCAATTCAGTGATCCTCAGCTTGGTTATAGGACAGTCCATGTGTGAATAAGAAAAGAAAGATAATGTCCAGCGGCACTCACCATAAAACCGGATCTTTATTCAATATCCAAAAGACAAACAAATCAGGAATATGAAGACACCTTGCCCCACTGCCTCTAGCCTAAAGACTGTGGGGTGAGAGGCAGTGGGGTGAGGTGTCTCCATGTTAGTTATTTTATTTGTCTTTTGGATATTAAATAAAGATCCAAATTTATGGTGAGTGCTGCTGGACATTATCTTTCTTTACTTATAGCCACTTGTCTGCCTACATACTCATGGCAAATGTGAACAGAGCCTCAAACATTCTTTTCAGGTTAGAAAAGCACCTCTGTAGGTGATACAACTTGTCAACACTGTCATTTGGGCCTAGAACTCTGGATGTTAAAGAGGTTCTCCCAAGATTACACAGAGACATTGAGTCTGTTTAGTGGGGGTCCGACTGATAAGACAGTGGGCCAAGGAAGCCCAATGCAAGTATCTTAAATTTCCATGTGACTGCTGAAGATAGTAAAGTGCTGTTCTCAGCTTTTTTGGCAACCTCATAGAGTTTGAATGGAGTGGCAGTGCATATCCATATCTGCTTCCTCTATTCATACAGGGGCACTGGGACCCTTGTTCTCATGTTTGTTAAGGATATCCTGTGGATGGGTTTTAATTTTGGGATAACCTCTTTAAGTTCCATTCTCGAATCAGAGGTCATGGATGTTTTTCGAGGATGAATGTTAGTTCTAATAATGAACTCGTCTGAATTCTAGAGACAAATCCTGAAGACCGTGCCCCGGAGCTCACAGGATTATTCATTCAAGCACCAGAAAATGTCTCAGTAGAAGCTGGTAGGTTTATTAAAATATGACACTATACAGCAATAAAAGTATGTATCTGCTTACGGGGAACTTGTCAGTTTTCTGCGGCCGCTATTCAATGCAGAAAACCTGTCAGTGCACACAATGGAGCGTGTGGCTCCGGCGCATGCTCCATTGTGTGCAGCAGGGAGTTCGTATCAGTGTGCATTCAGCAGCAGCGAAGATCATCCGACACTGTACTGTAGTACTAATCTTCTCTGACACCGGCCGTTCCGTGACCGGCCGGTGTCTTACGCCATGTAAACATGGGCTACATAAAGATTCACTGTGTTAACTAATTATGTACTTGATAAAACCACAATAATATATTGTATACAGTATCTCATTAGCATAATCCGATGTATGTGTACATAGACGTGATGAAAAACAAACAATATGATACGTCCTTTTAAACATTTTTTTCTTTCTCCACAGGGAACGATATCACTCTCAATGCAAGCGTTGATGCCAGCCAGCTGGAAGTGAAGCCATCCATTAAATGGTTTAAAGGAAAATGGCAGGAACTAGGAAGCAAAAGTGGAACTCGATTCCAATTTAAGGAAACTATTGATAAAGAGAAGAAGGTGAGGTGTGGGGTCCAGGCATATAACCACTGTCATAGGGACCAGAGTGGGCGATATCACACCTGGCAGACAAGTTCACTCCCAAACCCAACCTTCAAAGGGGCACTGCTGTATCACATTGAAAATACGTTCTCTGACTTTTTTTTTACTCCAAACATCCAGAGATTAATGGGCAGGGCGATCTTTAAAGAGGGGAAGTAGATGCATTTGTGTTTTGTAAGGGGGAAAAAATTACCAAAAATTAATTTTTTTAAAAAATTCATTTTGCGCAAATAGCTCAAATACCTACTGCCAATTTAGTATTCAAAAGAAGTGCTAAGAGTTAGGCCCTATTACACAAAGCAATTATTGTCCGTATCCGCTGGTCCACGATATCAGCTGATCATTGTCTTTAACAGGCTGAAACGCTAACGATCAGCCTAGCAACCATCTGCAGCTGTCGCTCTGTGCTGCCGCAGCTGTCTCCCATGGGCTGCCCAGGCGATCTGATGATCGGCCAGGCAGCCCCCCCACACACGCACAGCTTATTGCTTGCTGTCAGCGTGTGTAATAGCGCCAGCAGCGGGCTGGGAAATGGGGAGCAAGCGAGAGCTGACCCGACAGGTGGGCGCTTGCTTGTTCTCCACATTGCCCCATGTAATAGGGACTTTAGGTTTACAAGCAAAAAGACAAATAACTTAGTATTCAGGTTACCCTATCCTGGCATTAAAGGGGAACTACCAGCAGGTTAGATGAATCTAGCCTGCTGATGGCCCCCTATAGCGCCGGGGATGCTGAGGAGGAAAGAGTGGTCCCGTGCCGTTAGTCAGTCCACTCCGGAGCACCCTTAGGAGCACTGCCGCAGCATCCAGCCCGCCCCTTCTAATGATAATTAATGGAGGGGACGAGCTGAATAACAGGGCAGTGCTCCTAAAGGTTCTCCGGAGTGCGGTTACCCTGACTAACAGTGCAGGACTGACACCAAGGAGGAAGGTAAGACACATGCCCTCCTCCTGAGCCTCCCCGGAACTATAGGGGGCTATCAGCAAGTTAGATTCATTAGATGCATTCACATCATGATTTTGCAATTCGTCTCACTGTGTCCGCTTCAAAAAACATACAGAAAAAGGCGGTCAACCACGTTTTTGTGTACCTTACAAAATGTAGAAAAAAACTGATCCTTTTTTTATAATGTAAGTCAATGGAAAACTGATCAAAACGGATGGCATACAACAGCTACTATTTTTGCTATCTGTTTTTGCATCAGTTTTTTTCATATAACACATACATTAAACTGAAAATTGTGATGTGAACCTAGCCTTATCTGCAACTTTTTAACCATAAAAAAATATTCTCAGAAGTCGGGGGCCATCTTATACAGTATGCTGGGTATGGTCACCGCATACGGTGGGAGCAATAAAACAGCCGCATCCCCACCATATGCAACAACTGCTATAAAAAAAAACATATCAACTCACCTGTGACCCTTTCCTAGCAGCCGCACGTCTCCCGTCATGTGGCAGGAACATGACTGATGGGAAAGGGTGACAGGTGAGTTGATTTTTTTTTTCAACTTCAGTTAACCCCTGCCTGACCACAGCAGGGCTCCAGCTAGTAAACCCTGCTGCAGTCAGGCAGGGGTTAAGATTTTTCCGGCGTATAAGACAAGCCCCTTGAAAATCTCCTTAAAAGCCAGGGGTCGTCTTATGCGCCCAGTCGACTTATACGCTGGAAAATAGGCCGGATGCTGGATGAGGACCAAGCTTATTTGGTCCAAATCAAATCAAACTGTCAGCAGAATTGGACCAGAACTAATTCTAGGAAATTTACTGATACCTAATATTGGTGTCCTGTCATTTTCAGATATACCATTTTGAACTGAAAATTCTAAAGGCACTTGCAGCAGATTCGGGTGCATACAGATGTGAGGTTTTCTCCAAAGACAAATGTGATAGCGCTTCTTTCAATATTGATGTTGAAGGTATGTAACCCTAATATACAAAGGAACTCTTCATATACACCAAACTCCACTTTGGCACATATTTATTTTCCTGTATCCTCTACATAATCAGCGACACTAGGAAATTTACTTTGGAATTTATAGGGAGAAAAAAAAAATCATTTTAATTCAATTGCTGTCAGAAAGTTATCCAGGTTTGCAAATGACTCCTATTTAAAATAAAAATGCAAACTTATCAGTACTCATCAGCTGCTGTATGTCCTGCAGGAAGTGGTGTATTCTTTCCCGTCTGACACAGTGCTCTCTGCTGCCACCTCTGTCCATGTCAGAAACTGTCCAGAGCAGTAGCAAATACCCATAGAAAACCTCTCCTGCTCTGGACAGTTCCTGACATGGACAATGTGGCAGAAAAGAGCACTGAATCAGACTGGAAAGAATACACCACTTCCTGCAGAACATACAGCAGGTGATAAGTACTGGAAGACTTGAGATTTTTAAATAAAAGTCATTACAAATCCGTATAACTTTCTGACACCATTTTATTTGTAAAAACGAAAAAAAAATCTCCAGAGTATCCCTTTAAGGGTTTACAAACATTATTTTGGTAGAAAGTCACACTATTCAGCACACATCTATTTTGCTAAAAATGTTTCACTTTTTTGCTGCTTACAATTGTCTGAGCCCAATTCCTTCTTACATAGCTAAAAGGTAGTAAACTGTGGGGCAATACTATATCAGCAAATGAGGGCAAAACTATGTCCGCATGTGACAGCCAATGTATATACTACAAATATAATATGTATGTGTGGCATTAAAGGGGAACTCCGGCAAAAACAAAAAATTCACATAATAAAGAATGTCTACTCACTGGTCCCTATGCCCTTGCAGTGCTGAGGCAACAGGTGCCTGGATATGATTCTTACAGCTTCCTGGTACATCACGCCCAGGGGGAAAGAACCCGCTCAGCCAATCAGTGACTGCAGCTGTGTCCCGCCCCAGTCACTGACTGGCTGAGAAGGGCATCCATCAGTCATGTTGTGATGCTGCTGGAGGGAGAGCAGGAGGATCCTGTCAGGGGTCAGGAAGCAGGGACGTGGCACAGTGGGGGCACAGGGATTGGTAAATATACATTCTTTATTATGTTCTCCCCACCCTCTGCCCACACTGCATTTTTCTTCCACCGGAGTTCTCCTTTAGGCACCTTATCTTAGGATTTATAATGGTGCGATTGTGGAGTTCAAAGGCTTAGGATCCTTATTGATGGGAAGACAGTGGTGCTTGCTGAATATCTGCCACTTCAGGTAACCTTTCAGGATAGGCTGCCCTATCTATCTACATGTGGAGCAGCTCTATTCCCAACTATTTAAACAAATGTGCCATATTTTATCATGCAGTTATTCAGTCTTTGAGAGTTCTGTACTCCATTGACAGTGTTGTCTTTCTAAATGCCTTTTACAGCTCCAAGGGAGGAAGAAAATATTTTGCAATCCTTCAAAAAGACGTAAGCATGCTTTACATTTTACATCTATTTCATATTATTAAAGGGGTACTCCAGACAAAAAATATTTTTCAATTATGTTTTCAAAAAGTTATTTGTAAAAAAAAAAAAAAAAAGAAACAACAACTCGTCTTTCAGTACTTATCAGCTGCTGTATGCCTTGCAGGAAGGGGTGTATTCTTTCTAGTCTGACACAGTGCTCCCTGCTGCCACCTCTGTCCGTGTCAGGTACTGTCCAGAGCAGTCGCAAATCCCCATAGAAAACCTCTCCTGCTTTAGACAGTTCCTGTCACGGACAGAGGTGGCAGCAGAGAGTACTGTGTCAGACTGGGAAGAATACATCACTTCCTGCAGGGCATATAGTAGCTGATAAGTACTGGAAAACTAGAGATTTTTAAATATAAGTAATTTACAAATTTGTTTAACCTTCTGACACCAGTTGATTTAAAAACATTTTTTCTCTGGAATACCCCTTTAACGTTTACTTATAGGCATTTCTTAACTTTGCTTATATGAAGTTTATTTTGTTGTTTCTTTTAGAGAGGAAACTAAAAAGGATGATACATCCGGAGAGCTCGACTTCAGTGAACTGCTCAAGAAAAAGTAACCATAGACAATAGCTGTGCTTCTCTATTTCCTATGTCTGCTGTCTTATAAAATAACAGTGCTTATCCTAGAACTAAAGGGGTATTCTCACCTTAGACATTAATGGCATGTACATGGGATATCACATAAATGACTGGTAGATGCAGATCCCACCAATGTCTTCAGGACTGGGGTATCCTGACATTTATCCCAAGTGGTGAAGTGACTGCTGACTGTCACATGAAGACCGAGGCTGAACGAAAAGATAGCCAGGAATAGGGCTGGGCGATTAATCGAATTAATTCGATTAATTCGCCCAGAAGGTTAGAATCGATTTGATTTTTTGTGAAAATCGTAAATTCGATTTTCACAAAAAATAATTGCGGGCAGAGAAGCGCGGAGAGTCAGTCGGGCGGGCGGACGGGAGGTGCAGGTGCCGGGCGGGAGATGGAGGGCGGGCAGCACTGCGTGGAGGTGCCGGCCGGGCATGAGGTGCAGGTTACGGCCGGCGGGAAGTGAGGGGGCGGCGCTGCGTGGAGGTGCCGGGCGGGCAGAAAGTGCGGCGAGGTGCAGGTCGGTCGGCAGTCCCCAGAGCCGCGACCGACCTCCCCCAGCTGTACACATAGCGTTCCGTTCCCCTACCGGCCACACATGCAGGTCCCGGTCTCTGCAGGAGGCTGCAGGGACTGTAGTGGTGATAGCGTCGCTGCCATTACCGGAGCTGTACAGCAGGATCTTCACCCCTGATCCCGCTGTACAGCTCCAGTAATGGCAGCGACGCTATCACCACTACAGTCCCTGCAGCCTCCTGCAGAGACCGGGACCTGCATGTGTGGCCGGGGTGAGGGGAGGAGGGCTATGTGTACTCCTTTCCCAATCATTCCCAGCTGCCCCAGCCCCCCTCCATCTCCCCCAGTCGCCCTCCATCACCCCCAGTCGCCCTCCATCACCCCCAGTCGCCCTCCATCACCCCCAGTCGCCCTCCATCACCCCCAGTCCTCCTTCAGTCACCCCCAGTCGCCCTCCATCACCCCCAGTCGCCCTCCGTCACCCCCAGTCGCCCTCCGTCACCCCCAGTCGCCCTCCGTCACCCCCAGTCGCCCTCCGTCACCCATCTATACCTGTACTACTACAGCCCTCATCTGTACCTGTACTACTACAGCCCTCATCTATACCTGTACTACTACAGCCCTCATCTATACCTGTACTACCACACCCCTCATCTATACCTGTACTACTACACCCATCATCTTTACCTGTACTACTACTACTACACCCCTCATCTATACCTGTACTACCACACCCCTCATCTTTACCTGTACTACTACTACTACACCCCTTATCCACTATACCTCCACTACTAAACACACAAAGAAGATCTCCTATACTATATGGGGGCCCAGAATGGCACACAGGGGGCTTGTCTACTACAGGGGAGCACTGTTACAGTGAGAAGCAATACAGTTGTCTCAAATGTCATTAAAATAGTATCTGATGCTGCAAGGACAAAACTATTCTGTTTATTTAGCAAAAAGGAAAAAAAAAAACGAGATTTAAATCGAGAATCGTCCAAAATTGTTAAAAAATCGAGATTTTATTTTTTGGCCATATCGCCCAGCTCTAGCCAGGAATAAGAAAACAGCTGGATATGGATATATGGATATGATATGGATGTGGATATGCCATAAAAGTCTTATATGGGAATAACTGTTTAAGCACATGATGCCTCTAAAGCAGGGGTAGGGAGCCCTGGCTCTCAGCTGTTGCAAAAGTAGAACTCCCATCATGACTGGAAAGCCAAAGCTTTAGCTTTGGCTGTCCAGGCATGATGGGAGTTGTAGTTTTGCAACAGCTAGAAAGCCAAGGTTACCTATCCCTGCTTTAAAGACATTATCAATATAGACAGAGAACCTGTCCCTGAGTTCTGTATTACACAGCCAGATTTTTCATGTAAATGACACGGCTCGATGACCGTGCAACCATAAAGTTATACTTACATGTCCGCGCTCCCTGGTGTCCTTCTGGCTTCTCCCCACTCTCCGCTGCTGGCGCCGGCATGTCTACAACCGCTTATGAAGTGACTGGCTGAGACGGACAAGTGCTGCGGCCAGCGATTGGCTGAGCTGCCGATCACCTCACAAACGGCTTCAGATGTGCCGGAGGCAGCTGCAGTGAGTAGGGAACAGGCAGGAGGACACTGGGGAGCGCAGACAGGTAAGTATATAACTCTATTATTTTCTATACACTTTTACCATCTGTCGACTGCACACATCCTATTACATGAAGCGATGAGCAGTAGGTGGCCGATGATGTGTAGACTTGGTGAAGGACAATGATTAGCGGATCATCTGCTCTTCAGCTGAATGTTGTCTTTATTACAGGGGGTGATATCTGCCTGATTCTGCCAGATTGGGCAGATAATGGCCCCGTGTAATACGGCCCTAAGTAAGGCCTTCAATTCATGCTCTGTACTTACCACAGATAACTTCTTACAGAAGCCTTATCTTAAATGTCCCATTTTTCTTGAAATACAATGCAGATAAATATTTTTTCAAAAAAACTAGGGGGTAAAATATTTTCTCTAGCTGATGCTGATTATATTAAATTCACACTGCAAGGCCATTGGTCCTATGTACTACACAGTCTTATAATGCGTTCCTGTCTTTAAAAAAAATCTTTTGACATGTCACTGGGACAAAGATCATTGTAAGCCAGGGAGAAAAATGCACTACCAAGGGCTTCTTCTAAATGGTGCATCTCCTGATGTCCAATGTCACTGACATATCAAAAGTTCTTGTTTACGACATTGTCCATTTAAAGGGGGTATCTAGCCCCATCCAGTGAGGGTGGGGGGGGTCCACCCTTTGGGAAGCTATCTTCTAACAAAGTGGGAAAGTCATTCCGTTTTCTTCCGTTTCGTTTACATATTAACTGGTTTTGCAGGACTTTTACTTTAGGACAGGCCAACAATATGTGATTGGAAGTGGTCCTAGTCCCAGCACCCTTGCTGATGTGTGGATTACTGGGGCTCCTGTGCTCATGTAGACTTGTGCATGTCTTCCTCATTTCTTTCCAGGCACAAATCCATACATTGGGTAGCAGTTGTACCTGGCATTACAGTTTGTCCCATTCATGTTAATGGAGTGAGCTGTAATACCAGAAACAACCAGTAACCAAGATATAGAACGGTGTCTGGTAAGGAGTGAAGCATCTGCTTCAATAAGGGTAATGATCCATAATAAAGTCCTGGAAAACCCCTTTAAGCATTCTTGAATCAGTGCGGAGGTGATCATAGATTTTAAATACCAGAATTATACAACTACTACATATTCTGTTGGTGCTTTCTATGTACTTAATAGTCCCAATAAGTTATCATTAGCTGTGTTGGTATAAAGCATTATATACCCTGCAGTGATATAATAATGTAGTAGATACTTGATCATCTGCCCAGCCTGGAATGAATAGTTCTGATGTAAGCCAAACAATGTACATCATCCCTTCTCTATCATCCCAAGTATCAAGCATTTTGGCAGTGGCATCAGGGCTGAATTATAGAGTCATAAATCATTTCTATCTGACTAATACTACTAGGATGAAATGGATTATAAAGTAATGTGACAACTCGAGCCTGGTTACCTAGTGGGATCAAAGAGAATGTACTGCAATAGTAGAAGTGTAAGCACATGCCATAGTATTGTGCTATCCATCTCAGCCCTATGTTCCTTGTAATAACTGTACACTAAGAAACTGGGTGAAATGTGTGAATCCCATACAATTCCCTAATACTTCATATGTATCAAAAAGATCAATCTGTGCTTAGGCTGGAGCAGGGTCGCCCAATGTATTGGTATGTTTCTTGGGTTCCAGGCACTGGTCCCTTCTTACGTCTGGCCCTAGTCACTAGTCCAGTGATTTTCAACCAGTGTGCCGTGGCACACTAGTGTGCCGCGACACATGGTCGGGTGTGCCGCGGGGAAAGTTCCCCAAACTATGGTGCCCCTGTGAAACAGGAGAAAACAATGGGGGAGAGAAACCTGGGGATGGGGGAGAAGCAGGGGGGAGAGAAACAGCGGAGAGAAGCAGGGGGGAGAGAAGTATGGTGGAGAGAAGCACAGGAGAGAAGCAGGGGGGAGAAGTATGGTGGAGAGAAGCACGGGGGAGAGAAGCAGGGGGAGAGAAGCACAGAAAAGAAGCAGGGGGGAGAAGTATGGTGGAGAGAAGTAGGGGGGAGAAGTATGGTGGAGAGAAGTAGGGGGGAGAAGTATGGTGGAGAGAAGCAGGGGGGAGAGAAGTATTGTGGAGAGAAGAACAGGAGAGAAGCAGGGGGAGAAGTATGGTGGAGAGAAGCACGGGGGAGAGAAGCACGGGGGAGAGAAGCACAGAAAAGAAGCAGGGGGGAGAAGTATGGTGGAGAGAAGCACAGGAGAGAAGCATGGTGGAGAGAAGCACAGGAGAGAAGCACAGGGGGAGAAGAAAACAGGCCCAGGTTTCACACTGAGTGAGTATAAATACATTTAGAATCTATATTATTAACTATATGTATAATATGTACTGTTTTAGTGTCATTTTGTGCCATTTTGGTTGGTGGTGTGCCCCGGGATTTTTTAAGTATAAAAAGTGTGCCGCGGCTCAAAAAAGGTTGAAAATCACTGCACTAGTCACTAGTTCCTTCTCCCTGAAGCAGGTGGTAAACTCTGTTCACATCATATGCAGTTTTGATGCATTTCCTTTTTAATGACCAGTGATTAGCAGATCTCCAAGGAGTTTATGGCTTTGTTCACTTGATGTTTTTGATTTTTTAAATGACGGCCATCAATCTGAGTTCCAAAGGACATCCGTCATGTTGTGTTTTGGGCGCCTGTCGGTACAATTCTGGCTGTTGGTACATTATTTAAGTTCAGGTCCCTAATGTCCGTTGTTTGCAAAAAAGGTCAACGAATAATAGTCATGATCGTTAATTTAACATCCATCAAACAACGTCCATCATTTAATACACTATGTGCATTGGGCAGCCGTCATTCCGTTAATATCAATTAAAATACGGAAATAATGGACATTATTTAATTTTTTTTTTTAAAGTATATCTTTCTTTTAGGAACACTGTACCCTCCACGTGTTTTGTAGTGTTCTCCAAAAGATTAAGGCCATATCTACACGTCCCACAAAGTTGTCTGTGATTGCGGTTCAGCTTAGTACCCATTGATTTCTATTGGGCTATTCAGACATTTCAATTTTTCATGAATCCGCAATCTGTTCCCTGAAAAAAGGGAACATGTCCTGGTGCGGATTGTGATTACAGTATGGATTAACCAATAGATGGGATCTTCTATGAGATTGGGATCTAACATTTTTTCTTTACCACTTCAACATTTTTGCGGATGCGGGTGCACTACGGATGCATTTCAGTACGGAACATTTTTCACTAGAGATGAGCGAACTTGCCGGATTTCTGATTCGTATGAACCAGAAATCTCGGCGTCTAATTCCCGCTGTCTGCCAATGGCTGTATCCCAGTTTTCCAGGCGTTCCTTACTCTGTATTCACCCGCTACACGGAGCGGGCAGACAGCGGGAGTCAGACGCCGAGATTTCTGGTTCATACGAACCAGAAATCCGGCAAGTTCGCTCATCTCTATTTTTCACAAGTCACAAAGTAAAACAAACTTGACATGATAGAGTTTAGTTTTAGCCAAGGAAGGTTTCACCAAATAAATATTTTTTTTCTGGAAGCTATGAAAAATATAAAATTCTAAGCAAAAATATGATAGTAACCTATTTGGTAATGTTCAAAATGTTTGCTATCTGCTTCTTAAACTGGAAGGTGTCAGTAAATCTGGAATGATCTCATTATTTGTTACATAAAAAGGGAAAGGATTATGGAAAGAACAATGCAACATGCCAGAAAAACCTATTGTGTTGTGCGCAGCACACAGTGTATGAAGTATCCAGTAACCACATATATACAGATTTTTTTTAGCTCTTGAGTTTTAAAGTATGGGGATATTTTATAAGTTATAATGTTACAATCCCTTCTTGTATAGTTCTATTGCACATGTTCTGTTGATATGTCACATTATATATTCTTCTATTACCAGAGAGCAAGAAAAGAAGGAGGCACCACCAGAAGGAATCCCGCCTGATGTCTGGGAAATACTTAAAAAAGCCAAACCAAGCGAGTATGAAAAAATTGCCTTTCAGTATGGTGTAACTGACCTTAGAGGCATGCTGAAGCGTCTCAAGAAGGTGAAAGTAGAAATCAAAAAAAGTGCAGGTAAATTCTAAAAATCACGTCTATGGGCACTGTCACTACAAATAACTCACCAGGCATGTCAGAAGTTATTGATCACAGTGGGTCTCACTGCTGACACCTGTTCTGAACAGAAAGATCGCAGCAGCGCAATCCACTCCACGGCTGGCAGCTCATTCTGTCAATATTTCCTAGTACACTTACATTGAGAAATATTGATGGAATAAGCAGCCGGCTGGGGAGTGGATCGCGCTGCCGCTATCTTTCCATGGCTATAACTCCTGATCAGTGCAGGTCTTTGCAGTGTTAATTATTTTGATATAAAACAAATATTTTTTGTATTTTGTTTTTTTAGCATTCACTAAGAAACTGGAACCTTGTTATTCAGTAGACAAGGGCCATAAGATTAAAATGTCTGTGGAGGTTGCAAACCCTGATACTCAGATTAAATGGTTTAAGAATGGCCAGGAGATCCGTCCCAGTGCCAAGTAAGTAATAGTGAGTCCTTGTTGACTTTGCCAGTATGGTGTGTATGCCAGTATGTATGACTACAGCTAGGACTAATGTAAGGCTATTTTCTAGGGAAACACATCAATATATTTCACATGTGGATAAAAATCAGATATAAGATGGGCTTTTATCAAAGTGTTTGATGGAAAAGATATGATATATGCTAGGTCCGATAATTTTTACTACTTTTTAAGGGATCTAGGCAGATGCATGGACCGTGACATTCACAGTCATGTACATTGGCTTATAGGCTTTAACAGGTCCTATACTGTCAGTATTTGCAGATCCACATATTATGCCAGTGTACAAGGGGCGTTAAGGTCCCAATAATCTTATACTTTTGTTGGCTATACCCACCAGTACATGGGGCTCTCCCAACAAACCACTGAGAGATGATGATGTGGTGATAGGGGTCGTAATGGAAAATCTCCACCCAACCCCTTTGTTCTGGGAGAGATAAGCTACAGCTCTCTCTACAGCAATATTATCAACCAAATAAATGACTGTCTTTCAGGTATGTGTTTGAGAATGTTGGCCTGAAAAGGATAATGGCTATCAACAAGTGTACCCTGGCAGATGACGCAGAATATGACTGTATTATTGGGGATGAGAAATGTTCTACAGAGCTCTTTGTGAAAGGTGAGAAAACTAAAATGTTATCAAATTCTGAGAAGAATATGAAATTACTACATGACCATGTCTGGGGAATAGCGCTATACTCACTGTTTTTGTTACTTTTGTTACTATTAAAGATGAGCTCATAAGATAAGATAAGTTCACTCATCTCTAATTATTACTATAAGGTCAGACCGTAACCCCTTATCTAAAATGTATCCTCTATCCTGTGGATAAGGAGTCAAATTATTTAAATTGGAATATTCTTTTAAAACAACACTGTCACACGGTGCATCTCCGGAATATAACACTGCCACACACTGCACCTCTGGAATATAACATTGCCACACACTGCACCTCCGGAATATAACATTACCACACACTGCACCTCCGGAATATAACATTGTCACACACTGCACCTCCAGAATATAACATAACCACACACTGCACCTCCGGAATATGACATTGTCACACACTGCACCTCCAGAATATAACATAACCACACACTGCACCTCCAGAATATACATTGCCACATGCTGCATCTATGGAATATAACATTGCCACATGCTGCAACTCCGGAATATAACATTGTCACACAATGCACCTGTGCAATATAACATTGTCACACACTGCACCTCCAGAATATAACATTGTCACACACTGCACCTCCAGAATATAACATTGTCACACACTGCACCTCCGGAATATAACATTGTCACACACTGCTCCTCCGGAATATAACATTGTCACACACTGCACCTCCAGAATATAACATTGTCACACACTGCACCTCCAGAATATAACATTGTCACACACTGCACCTCCGGAATATAACATTGTCACACACTGCACCTCCAGAATATAACATTGCCACACACTGCACCTCCAGAATATAACATTGCCACACACTGCACCTCCGGAATATAACATTGTCACACACTGCACCTCCGGAATATAACATTACCACACACTGCACCTCCGGAATATAACATTGTCACACACTGCTCCTCCAGAATATAACATAACCACACACTGCACCTCCAGAATATACATTGCCACATGCTGCACCTATGGAATATAACATTGCCACATGCTGCAACTCCGGAATATAACATTGTCACACAACGCACCTGTGCAATATAACATTGTCACACACTGCACCACCGGAATATAACATTACCACACACTGCACCTCCGGAATATAACATTGTCACACACTGCACCTCCAGAATATAACATTGTCACACACTGCACCTCCGGAATATAACATTGTCACACACTGCTCCTCCGAAATATAACATTGTCACACACTGCTCCTCCGGAATATAACATTGTCACACACTGCACCTCCGGAATATAACATTGTCACACACTGCACCTCCGGAATATAACATTGTCACACACTGCTCCTCCGGAATATAACATTGTCACACACTGCACCTCCGGAATATAACATTGTCACACACTGCTCCTCCGGAATATAACATTGTCACACACTGCACCTCCGGAATATAACATTGTCACACACTGAACCTCTAGATTCATGTAAATGAACCTGCTGATATCCCCCTGCAGCTCTGTACCTGATGTTTGTGCAGCTGTGCTTCTTGTCTCTGTGGGTCCCGCCATTTTTTATTAAGAGTAAATATGCAAATGTGCTCATTATTAGGAGCACTGGGAGAGTTTCTCTGCACCCTGGAGCAATGACCCCGTCGCCTCCTTTAGTGATGTCTTCCCTATGAGGAATCGCATCAAAGACCTACCGGCATGATTATTTACATGGTGCCGAGAACAACCACATTTTCATATTTACTCTTAGGCTAGAGTCACACTGGATGTATTCGCAGCAGATTTCACGCTGCAAGTTCGTAGCGAAATTCGCTGCTGATACTTCTCCTGTCACTTCCAATGTGAATACATACTCGCAGCGGGTTTTCATCCTGCTGTGAGTGTGTAAGTCCCGGCCCCATTAACCTCCGGCCACCAGGATGATACATTACCTGTTCCGCAATCCTGCCGCATCTGAGGCTCCCGGCTTTATTATTAACTTCCTTGGTTCAGTGCAACTTTGCGTCTGTTCAAAAGGGAAGCTATGATGAAAGGGAGGAGATGGTGAGAAACATGTCTACAGATTAATAGAATCTTCAGGAAGAGATGAAATACAGTCCCCAACCCAGAGACCTTCTATGTGTGCATAGTGTTAATACATGTCTATACGCTCTGTGCTCTATATAAATGACTCTGCCACAATCTATAGGGCAAACCACACACACACTCACTCACACACACACACACACACATATATATATGCATGCAGAATGACCTTAACCTCTTTATTTTAGAACCTCCGGTCACAATTGTGAAACCTCTAGAAGATCACCAAGTGTTTGTGGGAGATAGACTTGAACTGGAAGTAGAGGTATCAGAAGAAGGTGCTGCAGTCATGTGGTATGTCTTTTACTGATTAACAATGATTCTATACTTAAAAAAAGAAAAACACACACACACACAAAACGTAAACTCTTAATAGGTAACATATTTCATTTTTCGTTTTTCAAGGTCAAAAGATGGAGTTGAGCTGACTCGGGAGGAAACATTAAAATATCGTTTCAAGAAAGATGGCAAAAAACATATTTTGATCATTAGCGAGGCCACCTTAGAGGATTCTGGACGCTACCAAGTGATGACAAATGGTGGAAAGTGTGAAGCTGATATCATAGTTGAAGGTATACATTACTATGTGAGAACAATAGTTGTAATAAAAAGGGTTATGAAGGATTAAAAAAAACATAGCTGTCTTCCAAAAACAGCACCACTCATGTCCTCAGGTTGTTTGTGGTATAACAATTTAACACAAGTCACTTCAAGGGAATTGAGCTGCAACACCACAGCCAAAGTAAGGACAGGAGAAATGCTGTTTCTGGAGGAAAATGGCCATGTTTTCCTATACCTGGACAATCCATTAAACGTTCAAAAAAAATATTCAATTTCCTCCAAAATCTTGTCTACACTTCTAATTTCAGAGAAACAGCTTGAAGTGATCCAAGACATTGCTGACCTAACGGTGAAGGCCGCAGAACAGGCTGTCTTTAAATGTGAGGTGTCGGATGAGAAAGTCACTGGTAAATGGTATAAAAATGGCGTAGAAATCCGACCAAGCAAGCGCTTCATCATGACTCACAAGGGCAGGTAAATGACATTTAGATGAATTATTTTCACAAGTGGCAATAGATACACCAACAAAGTGGTTGATTATATTCAGACACATGGAAACTCAACACTTGTATGATGAACGTCCCCTGATATGGATGTGGTTCAGTTTCATCTACAATTACGGGGAATAGCCGCGAAATAGAAAAAACTTGTCCACTTTCTTCCAGAAGAGGCACCACTCTTGTCCTCAGTTTGAGGGGTACTCCAGCGGGTGGGGGCACTTTTTTTCTGGGAGGAGGTGGCTGAAGGAAAAGACGTCCGCTCACCTCCCCGGTTCTAGCGGCGGGTTCCGCATCGCAGCGCTCCGGTGCCCGGTTCCCGGCCGCTTCCTGGTGTCTGACGCGGGCCCGAGACGATACGTCTCAGGTCCGCTCAGCCAGTCAGTGAAGGAGGAAGGATCTGAGCGGACTAGAAACGAATCCCGCCTCCTTCACTGACTGGCTGAACGGACCTGAGACGTCACGTCTCGGGCCCGCGTCAGACACCAGGAAGCGGCTGTGACCGGGCACCGGAGCGCCGCGATGCGGGACCCGCCGCTGGAACCGGGGAGGTGAGTGAACATCTTTTCCTTCAGGTCCCAGAAAAAAGTGCCCCCCGCCGGAGTACCCCTTAACCCAAGGACAGGGGTGGTGCTGTTTTTGCTAGAAATTAGCTGTGCTTTTTCAAATCTTGAATAATCTTTTTAATACAAACAATAACGTTTGTTGAAAGGCTGCTGAGCAGCAATTCAAAGCAAACTTTATTGCTGTGGGCACTGCCATACCTCCCAACTTTTGCTGGGAGGAAAGAGGGACAGTCACAGCAATGTACCATACCTCCTATAGCCACATCCGCATATCCACATCACCTATTACAATTATATGAGAAACAAATATTATCACCACATCTTTACCACATCGTGACTTATACCCAATACCATTACTACATAACATCCACTATACAAAAACCAGTATCTCCCCACACACTGACCCATATGGAAGTAGATACAAATGGTGCACAGGCTCTTTACACCATATACATGATTACAGTACAGCTACATTCAGTAACTCACAGGTGATGTCTTCTCTGATTGGAATTGCTCACTTTTTCTTCTCTTCTCCATCTGGTCCGTCCATCATGAAAAACACTCCTGGCAATGCCTCGCCTCTAAAGAATCTGCCAGACAAACATTTTAGGCTTTTTGCTTTTGCACCATGTATACAAAGTCTACATGTATATTGCTCCGTACTGTAACAATGCACACTCTACACCACCATGTAGTGTTTAGGCCTACTGTGGACCCTCAAATAGTACTTAGGCCCCTCTGTGCCCTCATATAGTAGATAAGCCACCTCTGTGTCTTCATATAGTAGTTAGACCCCTGTCCCCTGGTAGGAAACTCTCCTGCCTCCCATGTAGCCACTGCCCCCTGGTAGTAAGTCCCCCCCCCATTGTAGCTATTGCCCCCTAGTAGTAAGCCCCCTTCCCCTCAGGTAACCATTGTCTCCTGTCCTGGTAGTAAGCCCCCATGTAGCCATTTCCCCCTGGTAAGCCCCCTCCCCCTCAGATAGCCATTATCACCTGTCCTGCTACCAACCCCCTCCTCTCCCATGTAGCCATTGTCCCCTGGTAGGAAGCCCTGCCCCCTCCCATGTAGCCACTGCCCCCTTGTAGTAACCCCCCCTTCCGATGTAGCCACTGTTCCCTCGTAGTAATCCCCCTCCAATGTAGCCATTGCCCCCTGGTAGTAAGCCCCCTTAGGGAGCGATTGTCTCCAGCCCTAGTAGTACACCACCCACCCCCATGTAGACATTGCCCCTGGTAGTAAGCCTCCTCCTCCTCCTCATGTAACCATTGTCTCCTGTCCTGGTAGTATGTACCATGTAGCCATTGTCCCCTGGTAATAAGCCCCCATGTAGCCATTGCCCCCTGGTACAACCACTCCCCCTGTCGTGAAGCCATTGCCCCCTGGTACTAAGCCCTCCCCACCGTTGTCTCGTAGGCAGTCCTCCTCTCTCCCTGAGTATTTTGAGCCATCTCCTGTCTTTCTAGCTGCTGCCAATCCTGAGTTACACGTTTTTCTAAAAGTCGATCTATATCCAAGATAGGAAACTACATTTCCCATCATGCATTTCCCTGATTGGACCATTTGCATACTCACCCCCTTAGCTTTCTTTCCTGCCCACTGCTGTCATTACTATTGCATTCCATACTAGCTCATGATGTAGCAGAGCTGACGCGCGCATGATGTAGCTATGTGCTGCATAACAGACATCTGTTTACCGGGGGTGGGGGGTGTAGTGTAGGTTTAGATCTCTGCTTGCTGATTGTGAGTGAAAATATTCTAGTTCGATCCAGACTCTAAGAACATCCATATACAGAGTTGTGACACAAAGACAGGTACATATGCCTGCATTCACTGACTACAAGCAGAGAAAGAACTATAACTTCTCATATTACAGAAACCTAGGCTTAGGGACACATGTTAGTCTATGGAGGCAGCACAGGTGCATGGAGATGATGCACATAATGTATACTTGGGGGTCGGTCAATAGACAGCTAACCCGGCCCCCAAAGAGGAGATCACATGTCCTGTGGCTACAAAGGGAGGGGGGAAGAGGGAGCTGAGTGGTGTGGTCCCAGAGTAGAGGATCTTACATGTCCAAAGCTGATAAAAATGAGAAAAAGAACAGGGAAATGGTTCAAGATAGGTTATACATGTATATTAGACATATGGTGGTATTGAAAAGGGGGATTGTTTAGAAAATTGTTTTTGTTACCCCTTTAACCCTCCAGCCTTACCTGGGAGAGGTTACAGGTACAGCTGCTGGAGCTATTCTTGGGATAGGCAATGAAATGCCAAGGGGTTAAATCATGTATGATATAGTAAGAAAAATGCATTTATTATTGCAGGATCCATAAGTTGGTGATAGAGGATGTGAGGCCAGAAGATGAGGCTGACTACACGTTTGTTCCCGATGGCTTTGCTTTGACCCTTTCTGCTAAACTAAATTTCCTTGGTAAATGAATATATGCATCTTGAAATATTTTGTAAACTGCTTGTCTCTAAGGAACCTTGTCATATAACTTTGTACAGGACCAGTTATGATAACATCCCCCTTATCCCAGTTAACGCCTATAGCGATTTATTACATGCATTTTGCACTAGATTTTTTTTTTCTTTAGATTTTTCATAGCATCAGTGTTTCATGGTGATAATACCTCTTTATTATAATGTCTTATGGGATTGCAGAAAGATCTGACAGAATAATTAGTTTTGCTCTGTATGAAATCAAAGACATAAGATTATCTAGTAGGGTCTTATAAAATGTATGGACTAGTGATATGTTAAAGTACTGTTAGTGGCCAACAACATAAAATTAATGCTTAAGCGTTAGAGCGACTCTGTATCCACAAACCCGCTAGTACCATCCATTTGATAGATATAAATCCTTACCAGTCTGTTTTTTATAATGCGCCCGATACCTTGGTTAGAGCAAAAAATTATCTTTTAATCTGCAGCGCTGTATCATAATGGCATGGCCTAGAGTGTCTGTGCTCCAGGTCTGCGACGCCTTTCTTCCTCCCCACCCTCCTCATCATTAGGAACACCCCCAGGCAGAATTTCTATTCATCGCTCATCTAAAAAGTGCACATGTGCCATAGCGACACAGGTGCAACTTAGACGAGCAATGAAATCCTGTATGGGGGCATTCCTAATGATGAAGAGGGGGGGGGGGGGGGGAAAGGAGAGGCGTTGCAGACCTGGAGCACAGACACTCTAGGCCACACCAGTTTGAATTGCCTGCTACAGATTAAAAGATAATTTTTTGCTCTAACTAAGGCACCAGTTGCATTTTAAAAGACACAACTAGTAAGGATTTACTCTCATCAAACAAATGGTATTAGCGGTTTAGTGGGGTGGGTTGGTGGATACAGAGTCACTTTAAGGAATGTAAATAAGGTACGTGTTTAAAAGGTCAGCACCATATTATAATGGATTCAGGGGCGTAACTAGGATTCATGGGGCCCCATAGCGAAAAAATGTATATGGGGCCCCCCAACATACTCACCTGTCCTAGCGATATGGTGCTGTCCCCCCTTTAGCAGCTCTGAGACGCTGTGCCCTGGGGTGGGGGGTGAGGGGTAACTGGTCTCTGTTGGTTTGGGCGGCTCTGAGACACCTGCAGGGTTCGGGCTGCTTTAAGACGCTGAGGAAAGCTGAGTGACCCCATTATACAGGACGCTAGGGAAGCTGAGAGACCCCATTATAGAGGATGCTAGGGAAGCTGAGAGACCCCATTATACAGGACGCTAGGGAAGCTGAGAGACCCCATTATAGAGGATGCTAGGGAAGCTGAGAGACCCCATTATAGAGGATGCCAGGGAAGCTGAGTGACCCCATTATACAGGATGCTAGGGAGGCTGGGTGACCCCATTATACAGGATGCTGGGAAGCTGAGAGACCCCATTATACAGGATGCCAGGAAAGCTGAGTGACCCCATTATACAGAATGCTGGGAAGCTAAGTGACCCCATTATACAGGATGCCAGGGAAGCTGGGTGACCCATTATACAGGATGCCAGGGAGGCTGTGACCCCATTATACAGGATGCTGGGAAGCTGGGTGACCCCATTATACAGGATGCCAGGGAGGCTGTGACCCCATTATACAGGATGCCAGGGAGGCTGGTGACCCCATTATACAGGATGCCAGGGCAGCTGACTGACCCCCATTACACAGGATGCTAGGAAAGCTGGTGACCCCCATTACACAGGATGCTGGGAAGCTGACTGACCCCCATTACACAGGATGCTAGGAAAGATGGTGACCCCCATTACACAGGATGCTGGGAAGCTGACTGACCCCCATTACACAGGATGCTAGGAAAGCTGGTGACCCCCATTACACAGGATGCTGGGAAGCTGACTGACCCCCATTACACAGGATGCTGGGAAGCTGGTGACCCCCATTACACAGGATGCTGGGAAGCTGGTGACCCCCATTACACAGGATGCTGGGAAGCTGGTGACCCCCATTACACAGGATGCTGGGAAGCTGGTGACCCCCATTACACAGGATGCTGGGAAGCTGGTGACCCCCATTACACAGGATGCTGGGAAGCTGGCAGTGATAGTTACCATCATTCAGGCTGTCTTCTCCTCAGATCCTGTTCCGGTTAGCTAATATCCCACCCGCGGTGGGCGCCGGGGGCGGGGCTTGCCTTGATGGGGGCGGAGCTTATCGGAACCAGCCGGGGACTGTGTGGGTGAGGAGGAGGGGGCATGGTGGGCTTCTTACCTGACCATGGTAGCTGTTACTGCACAGGCAGCTATTCAGCAGCAGGGATAACTCTGCGGCCCAGGTCACTTGCTTCCCGTCCATCCGTCCTCCTCCTCCTCCTCAATAATGGCGCCTGCCTCGGACTGTGACTCCACCCCCCTCCCCCAGCGTAAGTGTACGGCAGAACAGAGAGGACCTGCGTACGTGCACTTACGTGGGGGAGGAGAAGACAGTTCAGCAGTGACTTCGCAGGCGGCCGGCCCATTAACCAGGCAGCAACGCGGGAGGCGGCGACATAGAGATGCAGGGGCGGGCCCCATACGGGTCCATAGTTCAGATACAGAGTGCAGAGTGCAGACAGCCACCCAGGGAGAAACTGCAGTGCACTCTGAGAAGAGAGGAGACACGAACGACTAGCTGGCGGAGCCGGGCCCCTTGATGCGACGGGCCCCATAGCAACCGCTACGGTTGCTACGGCGGTAGTTCCGCCACTGAATGGCTTCATAAAATATCATGACATCCTCAACACATGACTGTGGTTAGAAAGCGATAATGGAATATTCTAAGCCTAACATATACACTGTGTATACCTAACAGTACAGGATGCTAGGATTTGTGAAATATCAAAAAAAGAATCTGTGTGGCCCAAATCCTTTGGGCCCTAAAAAAGAAGAAAAAATGACAATGACAGGACGATGATGATGATGATGATGATAATAATAATAATGTTATTTTGTTTCTTTTAAGAGATCAAAGTTGAGTATGTCCCACGTCAAGGTAAGCAATGGCAACATAAGTATCTTAATATACAGAGTCTTCTGTGTATGGACCGAGAAGAGATACATGCAATCTGATATATGTTTTCTCTAGAACCACCTAAAATCCACTTGGACTGCTCTGGTGGGGAACACGTCAACACCATCATTGTTGTGGCTGGAAACAAACTACGTTTTGATGTTCCAATCACCGGAGAACCCGCCCCAACCGTGGCCTGGTTCAGAGGACCACAGGCAAGTTGATAGCAATGGTACTTCCCAACATAGACTTTAATGGCCAGATGTTATGTCTGAGGTGTCATTGTGACCTATATAGGGCCCTTATATGCCTTGGTGCCACATGGCAATTGTTAGAGAACTATTTATTTATTTGACTTATTTACTAACAGGAGTTCAAAGACACAGAAGGACGGGTGCACATTGAGCTAAGGACAGAACTAAGCAGTCTGGTGATTGAAGGGGCCGAGAGGTCTGATGAAGCTACATATAACATTGTGGTGACCAACCCTGTTGGTGAAGACAAAGCCACCCTGATCATCAAAGTAGTGGGTAAGAGGAACTTTATGTTTTATTATCCCAAATTGTTTCACAAAAAAACTTTATGAAATAGGGATGTATTATATGATATCATAAATGTCTTTTTTCCCATATTTAAGATGTGCCCGACCCTCCAGAGAACGTTCGCATCACCAGTGTTGGTGAGGACTGGGCTAGTGTTATATGGGACCCTCCAAAATATAATGGTGGAAAGGAGGTAACAGGTGAGCAAAATACACTGAAAAATTCACAAAATATTTTCTTTGAATAGAATTTTATATTTTCAGATATCTTTTTGCTTATGCATATCTAATATATTACTTGGACTTTTGCCGTATTTTAGGATACCTCATTGAAAGAAAAAAGAAAGGCAGTCAAAGATGGATGAAGATGAACTTTGAAGTCTACCCAGAGTTGTCATATCAGTCAGTAAAGATGATTGAAGGTGTCATGTATGAGATCAGAGTGTTTGCTGTGAACGCCATTGGAATATCTCAGCAGGCCAACACATCCAAACCATTTATGCCTATTGGTAAGTTTCTCTCTGAATCGGACTGTTTGCATGTATGCTGTTCTATTCTAAATGTACAAACACATGACGTACATCAGTGAGGCATAGAGGACATAATATAACTTCTGGACTTTCAGGGTTCTGTTGAACCAAACCAAGGTCACCTAGAATTCTATGGTGATCTAGATACTATTTAGTAGAACCTTTAAAGGTCCCGATGTCATGGCCTTATCCCAGTTGTATGAAATTAGTCTGATGGTGTCATGTCATTATAACCTTCAGCATATGAGAAGACACTATTTATTTTAATTGAATATCTATAGACCCACAAAATATCCATGTCATAATAGCTAATAGAGGATCCAAACTTGTCTTCATTCAATGATAGAATATCGACTGGTTACCTAAAAAGTTTTTTATTACAGTAATTCAGTTAAAAAAAAAACAAAAAAAAGACATGCATATGGGGTTAGGTGTAGCCTAGGTTTCAGTAGGTCGCACCACTTTTTAGTTCCAGTTCCACCACCATTCAACTCACCAGTAAATGGGAGCAGTTTTCAGACTAATAATATTCTCTTTCTCAGCTCCGACAAGTGAACCTCTACATTTGACGGTTGAGGATGTGACAGACACAACCTGCACCCTGAAGTGGAGACCACCAGATCGTATTGGAGCTGGAGGAATTGATGGTTATTTGATTGAGTTCCGCAAAGAGGGAGGTAAGTCTCTGTTGTTTTTCTAATGTCTAGAAATAAAATATATAGATTTTTTTGCTGAGGATCTGTACCCGAAGAATTGGTCTGAACTGGTCCAAACGTCCAATTTTTAAACAGATATTTCAATAAAATCCAATAGGTTACTTCTCAACCAATAAGAAATAGACTCTTGTCTCAGGAGGTTGTCTCCAAATGGAGTTGTTTTCTATTGTCATAATGTCAGTCTCCAGCAGAGGATCTTCTAGTTCTCTGGTGGACCAATCCAACCACAAGCTTCCACCCAAGTGCAACCACTCATTCTGAAAAAAGATGAAGCCAAAATTGTTGTAAAATGATAAACCGTGGAATACATCAGTACTCCATGCTAACATCTGTCCAAAAAAGGAAGGAAGTCAGCTTACCTCATTTATCTTGCTCAAGTATCGAGCCTCTGATTGCATATAGTCCTCAAAAAGGATATGGATACTACCAATGTCTCAAACTATAAATATATAATTTAGGTTAGTGATTTCATGAATTAAAATTTATTATGATAAAAGTATTTAATAAGGTTCTAAAACACAGAGAACGCAAGGACCAACATTTCAGACCTGAAGGTCCTTAGTTATGGACCATAACTTTGGGGCCCTATTAGAATTATTGGAACAAGCAAATATCATCCAAGTAGAGGATTTTTAAATGCTGTAAATCTTTTCATGTAATAGGGTTGTGCGGTCAATGGCTCAATGCCATTTGGTAACATTTGGTTGAATGAAAATTATGGTAAAACTGGGGGTTACTGTGAAAAGGTGTCCCCAATAGAGGATAAACTGAGGTTGTAACATGTGACTTTTGCAATGATAGAGATCTTATTGATATTGACTGTCATATGTTAAACTCTTCATACATTTAATTTACAGCTACTGAATGGACCGCAGCCAACACTGATCTGGTAGAAAGATGTGGATACACAGTAAAAGATCTTCCTACAGGAGAGAAAATTGAATTCCGAGTTATTGCTGTAAATATTGCAGGAAAAAGTGAGCCGACCTCACTGTCTCAGCCAGTCACTATCCGGGAGATTGTGCGTAAGTCACTGGAAACAGTCACGGACCACCTGTTTAAAGTGTCACTGTCGTTATAACTTTCAAAATCTAAATCAACAGTAAATATAAAATAAAGCAAGTTTGCAATACATATTCATTATTTTTTTTGTTGTTATCATGCTGTAAAACAAAGCTGTACTTACCAGAAATCCAGGCCCAGTCTCCTGAAGGCAGATTTTATGACTTGTGCCGGTTGAAAAAAACAGACTAAACCAAGGAATTCCGGCCAGTACAGAGAGTCACGGCTCAGTCAGTGTCTGTCAATCACAGGACTGCCTTCTCTGTGAGCGCTCAGATGACCTGGGATACACAGAACTTCCTGTTTTCTGACTGTTTCAGAAAACAGGAAGTGCCGTGTTTTCCATAACTAAAAAAAATCATGAATGTATATTGCAAACTTGCTTTATATCTACTGTTGATTTAGATTTTGAAAATTATAACAACAGTGACATTTTAAGTATTAAAGTGATACTGTCACCCCCTCTTACTCTGTGTGCGATTCTCCACACCCTAAACAAGCTTAGAACCTGCACATTTCATATATACCTGTATAACACTTGTCTGTGTCTTACTTCTGCTCTAAAATTGCTTTATGTTCTCAGTGGACAGCGTCAACTAGGTGGAGCTTCATGGCAGTTGGGCCCTCTCCCCAGCCAAGAGATGGGGCCCAACCACTGTGAAGCCCCGCCCAGTTGACACTGTTAACCAATGAAAAAAAGCGAGAGTAAAGGAGGTTGCAGTATCACTTTAAGCAGCCATGTTTGTATGTATATGTATCTTACTTTATTATTTCCATTTTACAGAACAACCAAAGATTCGTTTGCCTAGACACCTCAGACAAACCTATATTAGAAGAGTAGGACAGCAAGTCAACCTGGTTATCCCCTTCCAGGTAAATTGTTAAACCAGATACATAAATTAGTGGAACATGTGAATTTATGAAACTTTGTAGTAAATTTTATCAGGTGACAGAAAACTTCTCACCCTTCAGCAGTGTGTAGTAAACTTTTCCTCCATTAAATGTTTTCAGGAAGGAGGGGGATGCAGCTGCAGCACACATGTTCTAAGAGGGGATTAAAGGGGTTATCCAGCGTAAATATTTTTCTTTCAAATCAACTGGTTTAAGAAAATGATATAGGTTTGAAATTTACTTCTATGTAAAAATATCAAGTCTTTCCATACTTATCAGCTGCTGTATGTCCTGCAGGAAGTGGTGTATTCTTTTCATTCTAACAAAGTGCTCTCTGCTGACATATCTGTCAGAGACAGGAACTGTCCAGAGCAGTAGCAAATCCCAATAGAAAACCTCTCCTGCTCTGGACAAGTTCCTGTCTCGGACAGAGGTGGCAGCAGAGAGCACTGTGTAAGACTGGAAAGAATACAATACTTCCTGCAGGACATACAGCAGCTGATAAGTACTGGAAGACTTGAGATTTTTAAATAGAAGTCAATTACAAATCTATATAACTTTCTGAAACCAGTTGATTTGAAAGAAAACATTTTTCGCTAGACAACCCCTTTAATACTGCCTGATGTATTTCTTATTTTGCATATATACTACTAATATACACTATTGTTTTAAATATTTGTTTTTAACATTTAGGTACTTAATTATTTTTTTTGTCTTGAAAACGCAGGGCAAACCAAGACCAAAGGTGACATGGAACAAAGAGGGAAAACCTCTGGATACCAAGCAGGTTAATATCAGAACGTCTGAGGTGGACACCATCCTTTTTATTAGATCTGCTGAGAGGGGACACTCTGGAAAATATGGCCTTACTGTACAGATAGAAAACATGGAGGATACAGCTAACATCAACATTCAAATTGTGGGTAGGTTCTGCATCTGAAAGATAGTATAACATACATGTGTTATTGGGGGGGGGCAGACTATATGTGGTGTCCGTAAATAAGTGGTCTTCTGGGGCGGATTAACTGTAAAAGATGTTGAATCGCTTTAATAATCAACCAATCTATATGGGTAGTTTAACACCTACCGGATCCGCAGCGGATCTCACGTTGTGGATTCACAGCAAGATCTGCTGCAGATCCAGTACCATTCACTTCTATGATAGCACATACTTGCAGTGGGATTGACATTCTGCTGTTAGTATCTGCTTTAACTCCCTGCCGCCCACAACGCAGCCCCGGCGCCCGCAGCCCCGCCGCCCCCATCAGCCTGCCGTTGCATCCCCGTCCCCATCAGCCCCAGCGCCTGCAGCCCCCATCAGCCTGACACCCGCATCCCCGCCCCCATCAGCCTGCTGCCCACATGTCCACCCCATCAGCCTGCCGTCCGCATCCCCGCCCCCATCAGCCCTGCCGCCCGCATCCTGCCACTAAGAGTATACATTACCTGCTCGGCGGCGCGGCTGCAGTGAGGCTCCCAGCTGTGGTCCTGCTCAGCCGTTCAGCGCACGGTAGCACTGATCGGCTGAGCGGGACCGGAGCCGGGAGCCTTACTGCAGCCGCGGCGCCGAGCTGCAGGATGCGGGCGGCGGGGCTGATGGGGGCGGCGGGGCTGATGGGCGCAGGGATGCGGGCGGCAGGCTGATGGGGGTGTGAATGCGGGCGGCAGGCTGATGGGGGCGGCGGGGCTGATGGGCGCAGGGATGCGGGCGGCAGGCTGATGGGGGTGTGAATGCGGGTGGCAGGCTGATGGGGGCGGCGGGGCTGATGCGGGCGGTGGATGCGTTGTGGGCGGCAGGGGGTTAAAGCACATACTCACAGCGTGATGTCAATCCCGCTGCAATAATGTACTACCATAGGGATGAATGGTACTAGATCCACAGCAGATCTTGCTGCAAATCTGCAGCGTGAGATCTGCTGCGGATCCAGTAGGTGTGAAACTACCCAAATAGAGTATATAATACCTATTCACAAAAAATGCCAAACTACTGCCAAAATCAATCAACAATTCATCTTTATTACATAATAAAATTATACAAAAAAGCAGCAAAGGAATCAGCACCAATGAAAATCTATCTATGTAGAGTTATATTAACCTCTTCCCAACACATGACGTACAATTATGTCATAGGTCGGGTAAGGAAGTATGATGTGGGCCATCACTTTGTGCAGCCAACACAAGTTGGTAATGACAGACATTGTAACTGATTCCAGTGCTGGTCACTTAACTGTTTAATACCACAATCATTAGTGATTGCAGCATCTAAGCAGTTTTGGCAGATGTCAACCAGTTGTTACAGCAGTGAAAGCCTTCTGCTAGATCCCGGTGCCTGCCATGACTGATCTACTGGTACAGTCTGGCTGTGGTAGTCTGTACCAGCAAAACGTTGAACTAATGGATCATTGTAATGCAAATGCATACACTGATCTATATAAGCAATCAAAAGATTGCCTATAATGCTTATAGTTGCTCATAATGGTTGGCTTACTGCTTTGGATGGCTTATTTTATGGCAATATTTTGTGCCAAAATGTTTGCGCACTTTTGCAGCACAGAAAAGCAATCTTTTGAAGCAGTGTCACCTTTTGAGCCATGCCTCTTTCTGCTTGGCTAAGCTAGGCATGGTGCAAATAGTGTCTAAGGATAGCTTCACACATACAGGATCTGCAGAGATTTGATGGTGCAGATCTGCAGCAGGTAGTACAGCTCTTATAGCACCAAAATTCTGGTGGATTTAGAATAGTTAGGCTATGTTCACACACAATAAAATAAAGAAAAAATACAACAGTAAAGAGGGAGGGACACTGCATTGTGGGTGTATAGTATTAGGAGATTACTATGCATCCATCAGAATGTTAGAATGTCATAGACACATGGGTATGCTTTACACATGCTGGACAGGTCTGTGACGTCTGCTGACATCTACTGTTAGTGCAGTGATCTTCCTACAAAGATACGTGACAAAACATGACCCACTATCTGAGCTGTCAATCACCCGGCAGTCTCACCCAGTATGGGGTCAGCACAGGACCGGCCTGTACAGCTACAGCAGTACAGTATATAGAGATGTGTATGTATCTTATTTTACACACTTTGCATGCTTTTTACACTCCCAGATAACCCCATTAGCCAATACAAGTGTTCAATATACAGTCCGACAGTCGCAGTTCATATAAGGGGAATATAGACGCAGATCGGATTCCTTTAAATCGACTATATTTATCCCATCCTGCTGGACAGTATCCAGCGCTGCCTGCTCAGACCCACATCCAGTACAAGCTACAGAATGTGAGAGAAGGTTTATTTTAATCCCTCCTAATTCAGAGATGAAAGTGTGAATATACAAGTCCTGAATTGGTCATGAAGGCGCTCCTGGTCTTCTGGGAACTTGGCATGGTCGCCCAGGATATTTTATTGCAGGGCTTGCTGGTTTGGTTTCATCATCTGGCTAGTCAGATATTGACAGTGTCATAAACCGGGTTATCATTTCATCACCTCTCATCTGTCCATATTGACGTCACATATTTATATTTTTAGTTTTATGGGTATTTTCTCAAATATTGCAGCTGTAATCAAGCTATATGGACACCATATGGGGTCTATTGCCCTACCGTATTATATGGTGCCCCCCACCATTAACACCACCAAGGAGCCAGAATATAAATAGTTTTATGCTCTCTGCATATGGTATCTGAATGTGATTGATAATTGGTTCTATGTATCTGAATAGGGATAATTCAGATGAATTAGACAATCGCAGAAATGTCTGCAGAAAATTTGCCATGTGTGAATTCACCCCAAGTAAGAACGTTCTGCTCACTGCAAGCAATGATAGGAAAATAGGGAAAATCTAAACAAAAAAACATATAACAGGGTTAGGCTATGTTCAGTCACGGAACGGACGGTCTCAGAAAAGATCATCCTAGCCGGTACTGCAGTAACGGCCGGATGATCTTTAACGCCTCTCCACTGCACACAATGGAGTGTGGGGCTGGAGCCGCTCCCTCCACTGTGTGCACCGACTGGGTTTTGTGCGGCCGCTATTCAATGAATAGCGGCTGCAGAAAACTGACATGTCAGTTTTTCGCGGCGCCGCTAGGGATCCCGGACGGAGTGTATACTATGGGGGACATGGACGAGCTGGAGGAGCTTGGTGGGGCGTGACAAGGCGGGGAGGAGGCGTAAATCATGATCCAAATCTACACCTGCAGGTACGGGCGGGGAAAAGGGTGCAGAGCCTAATATAAGCCTTCATAAATCCCCCCCCGCCATGTGTATACACTCCGGATGGGATTCCATAGATGCCAAAGTGACGTATATTTTCGTATTAATCATGGCCGTTGTTGCAATCGGTATCAATGGCCGTACTTTTACGAAAATATACGTTGTGTGAATATGGCCTTATATAATATTTTATTAGGCTTTGTTCCCACTATGTAAAAGTGACAGACTTCATTTATGAAATAAGGAATGCTAGTTGCACAATAGCTTGCACTATTTTACAAGATGCCCGTCAATTTTACAGAGTGGGAACATGAAAATGAAAGCTTAATCCACACCATGTGTACTTATTGCCTATTCATCATACACAAACAGAATATGTTACTATGGGAATAATGATTAACTTTTATATAGACAACAGGCTACATAAATGTAACATACTTTGTCACACATAAGGATCTAATGTCAAATCAAAAACAATATAAAATATAATTTTTTTTTAAAAAAGGGAGGAAGCTTTAAGTCAATGCAAAATATATTCTAGAAGAACTTTATTAAAATGTTTAATTCTGTTCCTAGAAAAACCTGGACCTCCCCAAGCTGTAAACGTCAAAGAGGTGTGGGGGTTCAATGCCCTACTGGAGTGGTTACCTCCAAAAGACAATGGGAACTCAGAAATCACCGGCTACACAGTACAAAAAGCTGACAAGAAAACAATGGTAATAGCTTTATACTGTTTTTATACTATACTATATTTGTTTGTACATTATTAAGGCCCATGGACATAGACACAATGCACTGGAGCAGTCCCGATTCACTAGAAAAGGAGAATTCTCTGTGACCAGTATAGAGGTCTATCTACAGGGAGGGGGAGGCTGAGCTGAGACCTGCGCTATTGTAAATTGTGTGCTATCTATATACCTTTCACTGTAATCCTGTCTGTGATAATAACTGCTGGAAAGTGATACAGAACAAGGAAGTCTCAGCTTAGTTTTAGGCTCGGTGGTCAAAATGAAAACAGCAAGAAGATTATTTTAAAATATAGATAGTAACAAGGAAAATAACAAAAAAGAGAAATTCTTAAAAGAAATGTTTAACCCCAAAACTTTATTTAACCAATACATAATTTTCTGATGACACACTTCCTTTAACCCCTCCCTTAAGGACCCAGGACATACTAGTACGCCAGAGGGTCCAGAGGCTCTATGAAGCGCATTCAAGAGCTAAGCTCGCTTCATAGAGGGTGAAGTCCTCACAGTTAACTACGGGCCGCAGCAATCACACCATTTAAGTTTCAGTGACAGGTGCTGCGCAGTAAGAAATTGCGTAATGGTGTTTTTTTGTTTGTTTTTTTGCACTTCTTGAAGGCCCTGTTTCAGATGCTTAGTACATTCCTTATTTTAGTTGTGGATTATTCACAGAAACGTATGTTTTCGTAAAAGTACGGCCGTTGTTGTTATCGGCAACAATGGCCGTACTTTGTACAAAAAGATATGTTGCCTTACTTTCTATGGGGTACCCCTTGCGGCGCTGCAAAGAACTGACATGTCAGTTTTCTGCGGCCGCTATTCAATGAATAGCGGCCATAGGAAACCATGTCAGTGCACACTATGAAGCTCCATAGTGTGCAGTGAGGAGTTCTGATGCGGGCGTGCGCTGATGCGCCCGCATCAGAACTGTGCGGCAGGAAAGATCATTCAGCCGGTACTGCAGTACCGGCCGGGATGATCTTTGCAGAGACCGGCCGCTCCGTGACCCGGCCGGGTCAAGGAGCGCCAGTCTCTTACGTCATGTGAACATGGCCAAAACCTGCACTTAATCCACTGCTAATCTGAGACGTGCGCACATGGCCTTGGTTGGATTTATACAGATATGTTATACAGTAGCTTATAAATCATGACAAGTACTGACGATTTTATCCTGACAAATCACGTAAATTTTTATTTCCTCAAAGGAATGGTTTACTGTATTTGAGCATAACCGGAAGACCCAATGCACCATATCAGACCTCATCATGGGCAATGATTATTACTTCAGAGTGTATAGTGAGAACATTTGTGGCCTTAGCGAGAGCCCGACTGTTTCCAAGAACACGGCCGTCATCCAGAAAACAGGTACAAGAAACGGTTTATGTGGCATCTAAGTGGGTGTTCCCACGTTCCAATGTCATCTTTCATTATGCAGTTTTTTAAGACATAGGAATGGATCAAATAAGATGAAAAGTTTTATTCTCTTTATACTTGTCCTACATTTATGAGTTGTTCATGTGTTTGGCTTCAAAAATAGAATAAATTGGTAAAATCTGTCAGTGAGCCAAGGTGAAAAAATTACATCTAGTGTACTGCAGGACCCCATTATTGTCCCCTATAGAGTCTCCATATTCATATATATCACTGCTGATAGTCATACATTCAAAACTCTATTGTAATGCTGGAGGCAAATAACAAAGGGTTACCCATTAACAGTAGTTGATAGTTACAGCTCTCCTTGCCTGCACAGTATCACAGAGCATGCCCACAACACTCCATATGACTCAGTGAGTTATCTTCAGTCTACTTTTTAATGTCCATGTGGCTGCTGTGTGTACAGAAATGACAGATTAATCAACAACTAATGTTTTAGCATCGTAAAATATATATATATATATATATATATATATATATATATATATACACATATTCCCTTGAAATTCTAATTTTGATCTTATGTCGCCCCCTGCTGGTCTTAACTGCTCGCAGCACTCTTACACATGCAGCATCATCCTCCTCCTTTTTCTCCCCTCTTCAGGGCTACAAAAATGGTGGAGGGTGTGAGGCATAAACCATATCAGGAAAGACTTAAGGATTTGAATCTGTATAGTCTGGAGGACAGAAGGGAAAGGGGGGACATGATTGAAACCTTTAAGTATGTTAAAGGACTAAATAAGGTTCAGGACTAAAAAAAGGGGAGTGTTTTTAGTAAAAAACTGAGCTCAAGAACAAGAGGACACAGTGAGAGGTTAGTTGGGGGAAAGATCAGAAGCAATGTGAGAAAACATTATTTTACTGAAAGAGTAGTAGATACCTGGAACAAACTTCCAGCGGAGGTGGTTGGTAAATCTACAATAACAGAAATTAAACACGCCTGGGATAAACATATATCTATCCTAAGATAATAAGAAAATAAATACTAAAAGGGCAGACTAGATGGACCCAGTGGTCTTTTTCTGCCGACAATCTTCTATGTTTCTGTGTTTCTATATTACTTATAACTGGTATTTTACTGTAGATCCGGGACACTGTAATGCATCCAGTGATAATATAGGGCCATTATTTTTGACCCTACACAACACTTACAATGTTTTGGTTTGGCCGTTAAAGAGTAACAATCACTCCGCTCAGTCAAAGTGGCATGTCAGAAGTTATGAATAGAGACTGTAACCAATGGCTGAAATAAGTGGGCAGAGGTGCTAAGCACTGCTAGATTTTACTCAGAGTGGTCTGTGGGTACATAGAAAGGCTATAGCTTCTCTTGCCGCCCCCCAAAAGACAATATCAGCTGAGCAAGAATGCACACTGTGAGCAGACGAGGATGGCAAATTCATATATGCACTAAGTCACTGCACAGGCCATAGAAGACATATACTATAAAGGTCTGCATGAAGTCATCATGGCAATCATCACCTCCAACTGATCACATAGAAAACATAGGTCTGTAGGAAATAATTAGAAGGAAAATCCTAATGTTATAAGGGGTAAATATTCACAGGTGGAAAGGATCTATGAGTATGGAATTGGCATTTCTAGTCAGAGTATATGCTTTATTAAACCTTGAATGTCTTTACAGGAATAGTCTTCAAGCCACATGACTACAAAGAACGAGATTTCAGCAGTGCCCCAAAGTTCTTAACCCCTCTCGTAGACCGCACTGTAGTGGCTGGTTACAGTACAGCCTTGAATTGTGCAGTAAGGGGACATCCAAAGGTATGTTGATTATTTTTTCAATACTATCTATCTCCTATCTATCTATCTATCTATCTATCTATCTATCTATCTATCTATCTATCTAATCTTCTACCTATCATGCATTCAGAAAGCTTTCAGACTCTTTCACCTTTTTCATATTTTGCTGTGCTGTGGCCCATAATGACAAAGTGAACAGGATGATAGAATCCTTGCAAACTAATTGAAAAGAAAAAAAAAATGAAAATATTGAATTGACAAATCAAAGCTTTTGCTTAGTGCTTAGTTGAATCACCTTTGGCAGCAATTCCGGCCTCCAGTCTTCTTGAGGCTACAAGGTTTGCACACCTGCATTTGGGGACTTCTGCCATTCTTCTCGGCAGATCCTGTTTAGGATTAACTGGGCCAATGACAGATGTTACGTTGGGCTCTCTTCAGAAATGATCCACCGGGTCCAAGTCAGGGCTCTGGCTGGGTCACTCAAGTAAAATCATATAGTTGTCCCTAAACCTTTCCTGCGTTGTCTTAGCCGTGTGCTGAGGGCCATTGCCATTGAGTTCCACAGCACAATAGATTAGGTTTTCATGACAGATATCTCTTTCTTTTGCTTCATGCTGCTTTTCCTCCACCCTGACCAGTCTCCCTGTCCCAGCTGCTAAAAATTACTTCTACAGCATGAGGCTACCCCTCCCCCCCAAGAAAAATCTGTGGCACTCAATGGCTCCTATGTGTAAAAAGCAATCTTAATTGTTCCATTAAAAGATTATAGCAGATCGGGAGATGGAGTTCGCGGCCCCCAGGGTTTTCTTGCCTATATTTGAGTGAATGGGAGAGCATGCGCCTGTTCGCTGCCGCCGCTCTCCGCTCGAGGAATAAACATGTTCATTCTTTGAGCTGAGAGGGAGCGGACGAGCGTGCGCTCTCCCATTCACTCAAAGCAGCACACTGAGCCCGCCGTGGAATTGCAGCCGAATTGCGCTGTTTCCTGGTTTCAGGTAGGGGGTCTGGGAAAACAAGACGAGTGCAGCCCTAGAACTGGCACCCACCCCAGCTGGCCCTACCTGCTTGCCGCGACAGCTCTAAACAGCCGCGGACAACTGGGTGGCGTTCCCTAACCTGGCAAAGTGCATACACGAAAAACAGAGACAAGACTAACAAACAAGCAAGGGAAAGTCAGAGGCCCGAGTCGGTAACAGCCAGTCAGTATAGGTAAAAAATCGTGATCCAAAGAATAGTCGAGGTCCAAGCCAAAAGGTCAGGTATCGGAAGTACAAAGTCAGAGTAATGCTAGGCCAAGATACACAGGAGGAACCAGGTTCTATCGCAGGCAAGAAATGAGAGCACAGGTCTGATATTTATTCAGCCTGGAGTCCCAGCCCCAGACTTGATTGGGGCTGAGGCTCCAGGTCCTGCCAGACACAGAAAGCTAACTGGTAAGTCAGCTGTCAATCAATAATCAGTGCACGCACCCAACACCTATGCTGAACAGCCAGGGGAGTGAAACCCTGGCCTCTGCTATAACAAAGAACAGCAGAGCTGAGTATGTGAAAAACATGTGAAGCATTATGGCTGAAAAAGCCGAGCCGAGCGCCTGACTCGAGTCCTAACACCTGGCCCTTAGAACTGAAGCCAAAAAGCGCAATCTTATTTCCCTCAGTGTGAGAGTCATTTAGATGTTTTTTTTTTTCAAACTCCAGTGTCCATGTACTGTATGAGGAGAGGCTTCTTGTTACTGCCATAAAGCCCAGACTGGTGGAGGCTGCACTATGTTTGACCTTTTGGGCATTTTTACCATCTGCTCACAGGATCTTTAGCGCTCATCCAGAGTGACCATTGGGCTCTTAGTAACCTTTACTACCAAGACCCTTCTCCCCTGATTACTGAGTATGACGGTGCAGCCACATCTCAGAAGAGTCCTGGTCGTTCCAAGCTTCTTCCATTTAAGAATTATAGAGGCTGCTGTGCTCTTGGGAACTTTCGATGCACCGAATTTGTTTTTGTCCCCTTCTGCATATCTGTGCCATCACCGATCCCCCCCCCCCCTACACACACACACATACACAGTCTTGTCCCTGAACTGTACAGGGAGCTCTTTCCTCCTCTGATATACATTAAGACCTTATAAAAACAGGGCTGTCTCTTTCCAAATCCTGTCCAATCAGCTGAATTTACCACAGGTGACTCCAACCAAGGTGTAGAAACATCTCAGAGATAATCAAGAGAAATGGGAGACCCAGTGGAATTTCAAGTATCAATGGGTCTAAGCACAAAAAAAAAAGTTTAAAAAAAAAGTCAAAATGTCAGGAGACTTTCCAAATGCATTAAATATATATTAAAGTAATAAAATGTGTCTACAAAAAAAAATTCAACTGGAAGCAAATTCTGTTCCTGGCTGATCCGCAAGTTCATACTAGGCCCAGCTCATAAACTTTATATTAGGTGTGAGTAAATGGTTGAGTTTTAGTTTTCTCTTAAAACACTGAACAAGTCTTGGTTTTATGATGGAGGACATAATCCATGAGATCAGGAATGTCGGGTGATAATTATTCCTATAGCAGTTTATAAAACCATTTTCTGAGAAGTATAAAACTCACAGGTGTTGTTTACTGAAGGAATACACAGCCCAAAACGGCAATGTATATTTGCCTGCCGCCTCGTGTGTATGCAGTTTACATCAGGTCCATTTCTTTTAATGGACCAAACATAGCGAACCAACAAAAAGAAACATACCCAGAGATAGATAGAATATAGTTAATAGTAGATTATGTCCGGCCAGCCCCTCCTACCAACCAATATTAGCACAGCAGCACAGAGCACCACCCCAATGTTCATTAGAAGGAGTGGGCCAGCCAGAGGCGGAGCAGTGCACTAGGGGGGTAGCCCCACCTCCAGTGCACTAAAACGACTCTTTAGCATATGAAATAAACTGCTAATATCACTGAAACGGCGAGGATGAAACTTACCATCATCCTCAGAGCTCCATGCACTATAGGGAAATATCAGCAGGTTAGATGCTTCTAACCTGCTGATAATTTCCCATTAATGGGCCTTACAAATATCCTATCATTTTGTGCAAGTCTAATTGTTTCCATGGTTACAGACTACAAATAAAACATGTGTAGTCTTATCCTGTGGTTTTGTGTTTTTTTCTCTTTTATCTGCCTCTCTTGCTAAACTACAGAGAGTAGAAGAAGGAAGAGGTTAAATGGTCGCTGTCGGTTCAAATATCTTCCCTCCATTTGTTACCCAACGTGATTCCTAACACATTGTACAGTATACATCACACTTTAAACACAAAAATGACTCCTTATTCCAGAAAAACAGCCACTGGGTGTCTCCCTGCTCTGCAACTGCTGCCCCCAGGGAAATAATAATAATAGACACTGGCGGGTGATTTATCAAACATGGTGTAAAGTGAAACTGGCTCATTTGCCCCTAGCAACCAATCAGATTCCACCTTTCATTCCTCGCAGACTCTTTGGAAAATAAAAGGTGGAATCTGATTGGTTGCTAGGGGCAACTGAGCCAGTTTCACTTTACCCCATGTTTGATAAGTCTCCCTGCTCTGACAGGCTCAGGGAAGCTGCGTGTAAATACCAGTGTATCTACTGCTGTATGTCCACAGTACTGTGTGGTAATCCCCTCCTACTCCCTCCCTTTAGTTTGTCTGTGTCATGAACTGTGCAGAGCAGATTTGCTGCTGCTCTGGACAGTTCCTGACATGGACAGAGATGGCAGCAGAGAGCACTGTGTCAAACTATAAAGAATATACCACTTCCTGCAGGACACACATCAGCTAATAAGTAATGTAAGACTTCAGAATTTTAAATAGAAGTCAATTAAAAATCTATATAAATTTCTGAAGTCACTTCATTTGAAAGAAAAAAAATCGCCAAAGTAGACCTTTAAATGGAGTAAATTAGAAATAGAGGTAGAGGGGGCACTCAGGGGTTTAATATTAGCAGCGAGAGGCCAGAAATCACCCTGTCACCACTCTGAAGGGTTAATTTAACAAAACCAGGCAGCATTATAAAAATATTTTGGAAGGACATGTCCATTTTATTACATAGCTGTTGAAACAGGCTGCAAAGGGCTTGGAATCTATAACCTTGGAGACACATTGGACTGCATAATATCTGTAGGCTTAATAGTGAGGATTAAGGCTATTAATTCATACGCCAGTCTGAACCTGAAGTTCTTTGGCATGAAATGTGCCCAATGTATTACCAGGCCCATGTTTTATAACAGATTTCTACTTGCACAGTTCTGAAGACATGAAAAGAAACCCATGCCTGCTACAAGAAGGTGTACATTTGCCTTGCTATACACTGTTGTAAATTTTAGTGCAGATAATATGGCAAAATCTGCAACATTTCATGACAAAATATTGGTGCAAAACTCTTGAGAAATCCCTCTCCCCTTTAAAAAAAAATAAAATTAGAAACACATACCTGTAGTTGATTTATTCTATAAAAAAAACAGCACCACCCCAGTCCTCAGGTTGTGAGTGGTATTACGGTATTACAACTTTGCTTTATTCATTTCAGTGGAACTGAGCTGCAATACCAACCCCAAACAGAGGAGAAGGGGGGTGCTGTTGCTCAAATAAAGAAGCCATGTCTTTCTAATCCTGGATAGTTGATTTAAATGTTTGTACAATCTTTACAAAATTGTTTGAGGAAAAAGTAAATAAGATTAATGGTTTATGCCGTTATATACAGTAGTTTCTTACTTAGTTCTCATGTTACAGCCTAAGGTCATATGGATGAAAAATAAAATGGAGATTAGAGATGACCCCAAATTTATCATGAAGCACAATCAGGGGGTCCTCACTCTTAGTATCCGCAAGCCCAGCCCCTTTGATGGTGGAACCTACACATGCAAAGCCGTAAATGAGCTGGGGGAAGCTCAAGTGGACTGCAAACTGGAAGTCAGAGGTAGGACGTGTTCTGTGACTATATGGCGGTATACGTGAATGTAACACATTGCTTCTTGTTATCAACTACTATGAGCTGTACGCAGGACCTTTCACTGAACTGCTGACAGCAACCATGTCTGTGACGATTCATATTGTTCTTTGGATATTACTGGTCCTGTAAGTATCAGATATTGTAAGAGACCCACAGCATGCAACAGAGTCCATGGTTATATGGACTTATAATCCAAAAGCATCTCCTGTTTATAAGACTCGCATATAATCTTCTGTTTTGTCAACTGATAAAAACGAAATAAATATTTGCACCTCTTTTGTGTTGTCATCTAGTGCTGGAGGGCCTCAATACAGCACATGTAATGAGTCATGATTAAGAAACAGCGCCATCTTGAGGCAACTGTTGTGAACCACACAATAACATCTCTGCCACACGATGCAGAATCCCTGTTGAGTGGAGTATCTCAGGCAGAGATGACGTAGACGTGAATGTTTCCATTTGAAGCTGTTTTTGTTCAGTGGTGCATTTAATACAATAGCATGTGACCCCATTATAAAGTAGATTAGCAGCAAACATGTGCAGTGACCTAAGAGACACGAGGGAAGTAAAAACAAACGCCAGAGATCTCTATTTTCTCTAACAGTCATCATTACAGAGTATCCACGATATCATGTGCTGTGGTGTGAACATAGCCTGAGGCTGTATTCATATCTACATTCTCTTTCATCATAGGATCTTGATGGACTAGTCACGTAACAGACACCAATGGCACCCAACAGACCCTATTGACTATTAAAGGGATCCTTTGGGCTCCATCATAGCGTTAATCATTTTATGAATAATAATGGTGCATGCTGTGCAATTTTTTTTAAGTCAAAGGTGATGAATCTGTAAAGACTCCAAAGGCCTGTCCTGCAGATGTGAACAGAGGCTTAGACACATGCTATTCTCTAAAGTCTAAACAAACAGCACTTTTCTCTTCTGGCCATGAACCAGAAATAAATGAGTAGGTTTATGGCTGACAGCTGTTCACTATTTTATTTTTCGTAGTTCCCCAGTAAAGATGCCTTCAGTTACTTGGATAAGAAATGACAGTAAGTATCACGTGTAAATGGATTTAATGATTACTTCTCATAGCAATGTATGATCTTGTGGTCAACGGGGATTAACAAGCCTTGTAACTAACCCGACACCTCAAGCCAGCTGGCTATAAAACGCACATGCCTTTGCTTACATACCAGAAGAAAGGCATGGCCCCGAAAATTATATATTACAGAGCAGAAGCTGAGATTTTACAGTGCGGAGCCTCCATGTGTCCTCACATCCAGTCATGTATGAATGGACTGTCATGTATCTATGGCATAAGTCATGACTTAAAGGGAATGTGTCTCCTACAGTCAGATACTAAAACATGGGTTTTTTTCTGAACTGTTTAATAATAATAATTATTTATATAGCGCCAACAGATTCCGCAGCACATTACAATTCTGGGGGTACATACATAGACAAATATCATATCAGACATTACAGACATATACATATAATTATCCATACATGAGGAGTGAGGGCCCTACACGCATGCATTAGCTTACACACAGGGGTGATTCTAGCCTCTCTGCTGCCCGAGGCGAACTATAGGATGACGCCCCCCCCCCCCCAGTCAATCCGCCCGCATTATAATCCACTACTGCCCCCCCCCCCCAACTGCTGTCCCCAATAAACATAATGTTTGGTCCCTTGCTGCACAGAGGATGTCAGGAGAGGAGGGGGCTGATCTTATAGGGGAGGTCACAGCAGCAGAGAGGAGGTCAGGAGAGGAGGGTGCTAATCCTATAGGAGAGGTCCCAGCAGCACAGAGGATGTCAGGAGAGGAGGGTACTAATCCTATAGGAGAGGTCCCAGCAGCACAGAGGATGTCAGGAGAGGAGGGGGCTGATCTTATAGGGGAGGTCACAGCAGCAGAGAGGAGGTCAGGAGAGGAGGGTGCTAATCCTATAGGAGAGGTCCCAGCAGCACAGAGGATGTCAGGAGAGGAGGGTACTAATCCTATAGGAGAGGTCCCAGCAGCACAGAGGATGTCAGGAGAGGAGGGTGCTAATCCTATAGGAGAAGTCCCAGCAGCACAGAGGATGTCAGGAGTGGAGGGTGCTGATCTTTTAGGAGATGGTCCCCCTCTTCCCCCCTTATAGATGGACCCCCTCTTCCCCCCCTTATAGATGGTCCCCTCTCCCTTATAGATGGTCCCCCTCTCCCCCCCCTTATAGATGGTCCCCCTCTCCCCCTCCCTTATAGATGGCCCCCCTCTCCCCCTCCCTTATAGATGGTCCCCCTCTTTCCCCTCCCTTATAGATGGTCCCCCTCTTTCCCCTCCCTTATAGATGGTGCCCCTCTTCCCCCCCTCCCTTATAGATGGTGCCCCTCTTCCCCCCCTCCCTTATAGATGGTCCCCCTCTCCCCCCCCCCCCCCCCCTTATAGATGGTCCCCCTCTCCCTTATATATGGTCCCCCCCCTGCACAGCAGATAAAACAAAAACAAAAAACAGCACACAACTCACCTGCCATCCGTTCCCCCGTCGAGCCTCTCTGGTCTGGTCCCGGCTGATGTGCGGCTGCCCGGGGTGTCCCGTCCTGTCCCCAGCAGCGAGCGCATCAGAGAGCTCCCCGTGCGCCTGTGGCTGTGACTTCCAGTGCACAGGGAGCTCTCTGATGCGCGCGCTGCCGGAGACAGGATGGGACACCTCCGGCAGCCACACATCAGCCGGGGGACTAAAGGCTGCATTCCCACGTTCCGTGGAATGCCGGTACCGGAGACCCCCGCGCCCGGACAGCATCTGTAATTAGATGCTGGGAGCGGGGGAGACTGTATTCATAAGCGCCGCGCTGTAGTAACAGCACCGCGTGGCTGATTCATTACACCGCGGCGCTTATGAATACAGTCTCCCCCGCTCCCAGCATCTAATTACAGATGCTGTCCGGGCGCGGGGGTCTCTGGTACATGGTACAATCAGTGGCGGATTATAATGTGGGCGGCCGCCCAAACCGCCCATATTATAATCTGCCACTGAATGCCGCCCCTAGGGGCGTAGCTAATGTCTCTTGGGCCCTGGTGCAAGAGGTCAACTTGGCCCCCCCCTTTCTCGATGTTATTGGTATATATATATATCTCAAGACTGATATTACCAATAATACCAGTATACAGGAAATATTATCACCGCCATACTGTTACTAAACAAATCCTGTTTACTGAGTCCAATATTGCCAATATTACCAGTACACAAGGGGAAATATTACCGCCACACCACAACCATCACCACCATATTGTTACTGACCAAATCCAGTATACTAAATCCAATAAAACACAGTACCAGATAACAAGTAACAAATAATACCACCTCATACTGACTAACACCACCGCTGCTACTGAATATAATCCTCTGTACATAGACCAATATCACTTCATACAGTCATATAGAGGTGGACGCACTGTAACAGGATCTATACACCATATACATTACAGTGCAGTTATATCAAGTGACTCACAGGGGACGTCTTCTCTGATCGGAGTTCTTCCCTTTTCATCTTCTCCATCTGTTGTGGGCGATTTTGAGAACTTCTCTGGGCCACGAATCCACAGAATCTGCCAGACAGACATATTAGGCTCCTCACACTGACACCATCCTCATCTCTCTAAAAACTGCACATCTGTACTGTCCCCTTTACACCCTCATTTAGTAGGTAGCCCTGACACTATGTGACCCCCCTTAAAGTACATGCCCCCCTCTGTGCATGCCCTATTGTATACACCCCCCATGTAGTCCACCTTATAGATGGCCCCCAATGTTTCCCCCTTATAGATGGCCCCCTGTGTTGTCCCTCTTATAGATGCCCCCCATGTTATCCCCCATATAGATGGCCCCCCATTTTATCCCCCTTACAGATGCCCCCCATGTTGTCCCCTCCTCCTGCCCCTTTATCACCATACTACTACCCCTTTCATCCTCCTGCCCCTCCATCATCATACTACTACCCCTTTCATCCTCCTGCCCTTTCATAATCATACTACAAACACCTCCATCATAATACTACCACCCCCTTCATCCTCCTGCCCTTTCATCATTATACCACTACACCCTTCATCATCCTCTTGTTCCTTAATCATCATACCACTACACCCTTCATCATCCTCTTGTTCCTTAATCATCATACCACTACACCCTCATCATCCTCTTGTTCCTTAATCATCATACCACTACACCCTTCATCATCCTCTTGTTCCTTAATCATCATACCACTACACCCTCATCATCATACCACTACACCCCCCCATCATCCTCTTGTTCCATCATCATACCACTACACCCTCATCATCATACCACTACACCCCCCATCATCCTCTTGTTCCTTAATCATCATACCACTACACCCTCATCATCATACCACTACACCCCCCCATCATCCTCTTGTTCCATCATCATACCACTACACCCCCCATCATCCTCTTGTTCCATCATACCACTACACCCCCCATCATCCTCTTGTTCCATCATCATCATCATCATCATACCACTACACTCCCCATCATCCTCTTGTTCCATCATCATCATACCACTACACTCCCCATCATCCTCTTGTTCCATCATCATCATCATCATCATACCACTACACTCCCCATCATCCTCTTGTTCCATCATCATCATACTACTACACCCCCCATCATCCTCTTGTTCCACCATCATACCACTATACCCCCCATCATCCTCTTGTTCCATCATCATACCACTATACCTCCCCATCATCCTCTTGTTCCACCACCATACCACTACACCCCCATCATCCTCTTGTTCCACCACCATACCACTACACCCCCCATCATCCTCTTGTTCCATCATCATCATACCATTACACCCCCCATCATCCTCTTGTTCCATCATCATCATACCATTACACCCCCCATCATCCTCTTGTTCCATCATCATACCACTATACCCCCCATCATCCTCTTGTTCCACCATCATACCACTACATCCTCATCATCTTCTTGTTCCACCACCATACCACTACACCCCCCATCATCCTCTTGTTCCATCATCATCATACCATTACACCCCCCATCATCCTCTTGTTCCATCATCATACCACTATACCCCCCATCATCCTCTTGTTCCATCATCATCATACCATTACACCCCCCATCATCCTCTTGTTCCATCATCATCATCATACCACTACACTCCCCATCATCCTCTTGTTCCTTCATCATACCACTATACCCCCCATCATCCTCTTGTTCCATCATCATACCACTACACCCCCCATCATCCTCTTGTTCCATCATCATACCACTATACCCCCCATCATCCTCTTGTTCCACCACCATACCACTACACCCCCATCATGCCCTTTAAAACAAAAAAATCTTTACTCACCTGAATGGTTCCTCTAGTCTTCTTGTCACGCGCGCTGGCGGGCTTACCGCGGCTGGGGGCGGGGCTTCCAGCGGAGGGGGCGGAGCTTCGCGGGACCTGTTTTTTTGCCCTCAAGATGCTCCCAGCCCCGCAAGTCAGCCGGGGGCCGTCCCAGCCTCCTCTTGTGATCGCAGGCAAAACATTGCTTGCGGTCACAAGAGGGAGTGGGATGGGAGCAGTACAGTGGCAGTACAGTAGCGGCCGTGGTAGCTACGCCACTGAATGCCGCCCCCATGATAACAGCTGGTGGCGCCGCCTGAGGCAGACGACTCAGGTCGCCTCATCATTGCGGCGCCACTGCTTACACACTATTAGGAGGGGGTGCAAGACAAAAAGGTAGAGGGGCAAAGTGCATCATTGTTACAATGGTCCGGCCATCTTTATAAATAGGGCAGTGCAGGTAAGGGTGGGTGAACCAATAACTATCCAATGCCTGCATGTGTAGGTCTAAGTGCTTAAATGTTGGCGTGGGGGGGGGGGGCAGGGAGTTGAGGGTAGTGGTCAAATTAGGGGACCTGGTAAGCCTGCTTGTACAGATGTGGGTTTGTTTTGTTGTTGTTTTTTTTATATATTTTTATTACTTTTTTCACACGTTTGAAGTCCCGGGTATTGGAGGTGAGTGGCACGGGTAGGGAGGTAGACAGTGATGAGGGAGGAGATATAGGGAGGTGCAGCACTGTGGAGAGCCTTGTGGGTGAGCAGGAGGAGTTTGTATTGTATCCTGTGTTTAATGGGGAGCCAGTGTAGTGACTGGCACGGGGGGGGGGGGCATCGGTATAGCGGCTGGGCAGGGAGATGAGCCTGGCCGCTGCATTAAGAATGGACTGGAGAGAGGAGAGTTTAGAGGAAGGAAGGTCGATTAGTAAGGAATTGCAGTAGTCTTGACGGGAATGAATCAGAGTGACAATGAGAGTTTTAGCAGATTCGACAGTAAGAAAGGGACGGATTTTAGAGAAGTTTCTTGTTCATCAGCTGATCATGTTTTGTGTGCACATGTTCCAGTGTACATGGTGATGTGTGTGCGACTATTATGAGGTTAACCGATGCACTTAAAATTCAGCAATCCTTTATGTGGTTCAGCCACATGATTGATTGGAAAGATGCAGAAATCTTGCTGATGCACACTCATATTTGAGTAAGGGTTCCAACTGGCATAAAAATCAATACTCACCTGCCCTGATCCCTCCTGTGACCCTCCTGACCGTGCTAGGTCTGTTGCAGTGGACTACTGCCCATGATTGGCTGGGTGAGCACTTCCAGTATGTGAAAACAAGCAGAATGCACTACTCAGTTAGGACTGGCAGCATCAGGATGTGGCAGGGATCAGGGAAAGGAAGTGTTACATTTTTTGTTTTATTTTTACATCAACCTAAGCCCTCACTCTAATATTTTGTACGACTGGACAACCCTTTACATCTCCTTCCTAACACTCTCTCTATTACTTATTTAGGTTGTTGGTCACCATCTTCCTATTGGCAGGTTTTTATATGTCTATGCAGAGGATTTTAAACTCTGTATCAGAAAAACAAAGTTTTGCCCACTATAAAGCTATATTAGGATAAACATTTGCACACAATTTGGAACCTGGTACTGCTGGCACAGAGTCTGGGCACATAAGTTTCCTTTCCTCTCTGTCACCGGACAATAATTCTTACCTACCCTGAAGAAGTAGTCTACTCAGCCATACTGTAATGTTACTGCAGGCTCTGCACATTATCTGACAGGCGGGCAGGAGGCTATTTCTAGATCACTACATAGTGAGTGACTGAGCATGTGTGTCCACCAGCAGCTCACTATGTGGACATCTGCATTGCTATATACTGTGGACACCAGATGGTGCTATACTTTGTAAAAAAAAAAAAAAAAAAGAACATAATAACCTTTTAGTTTTTTTACAGCATGTAAATGGCAAATATAAATTTTTACAATCCATACACTCAACGTATATTTACTGGGACAACCCTTTAAAATGGTTCTAATTACGGTATCTAGAATACAGACTTTATAAGCTGTATACAAAAGTTTTTCTAACCTATTAATATTGTGTCAGCAATATGTTTTCATTGCTCTGAATCCATGTGCCGTCAATAATAAGTCTGTGTTTATATTCCCATAACAGGGTTTGGATGAGTCTTCTGCTGGCCTTCTGCAACAAAACCGCAAAGAAAACAAAGAGCAGCGTCTCCGACACCCCGCATGTTTTGTTCTGTCCCATTTGTTACTGGGCTGTTTTATGTCTTTCTTATTTGCTTTTTTCCTGGAAAGTAATTGGACTGAAATGATCAATTATGCTGCAAGATGGGAATGATGTCATTGAGTTAACTTGGCAATTCAATAAATTGGCCGAATACCGATGCAATTTGACATATGGATCAGGAAGTGAAGGAGCAAGAGGTGTCGCCCAGAACTCTGGTTAACCCTTTAAAGCCATTATTCAAGGGCCAGATTATAGTATGGGCAAAGAGGCTAGTGTCCAGGCATCTCAATGGATTAAAGCTTTTTCCCACTATGGCAGGCCATCTGTAATTTGTTCTTGCCATGAGGCCAGCACTGTACTGTATGTAGCTGTTATGTGTGCACAATATGATGGCATTATGTCTGCAATGTGTAACTTAGACTCCGCCAGTATAATGGCGTTATTATTCTCCATTTCCAAACAAATGTGAGTGGGGCTTCCACCCATGTTATATCAAGGGCCCTGATCTGTCTAATAGTCACTGTATTGTCTTTATTGTATTATTATATCATTTTCGAACTGTCAAGATTCCCAAGTTACACCTGAAAAAATTCAGCAAAATTTATTTAAATGTATTTATATAGTTTACGTTTGGGTCTTTTGAAGTGAACTTGTCAATCTATTCCCATCCTGTAATAGAGCAGAAGTTACTGAGCGGGTTGATATATAGTTTTGATTAACTTATCATTTATTAATTTTAATATTTTGCTTAGGAGTCCAGTTGGACCGCCCGCTGGACTCCTATGCAAATTATTTTTATTTATATAAGTTATACTGAATGTCTTCACAGACTATCAATCTGCTAGTCTCCTTCTGCTCTATAATATGATTCTAGCAGAACAGACTGCTCGCTCAACATGACAGATTCCTTTAAAATAAAGACATGTAGATTTAATTATTTAAAACTTTGGCCAAATTACCATTGACAATAATTACTAAGGTCCCATAAGAAACGGCATATATAGCATTGCTAGATACCTGGGTTAACAAAGGAAGATTGTCAATGTTGAAATTCAACAATCCCAATCCTTATTTTCAGACTTTTGCCCCATGCATAACTGGAGGTCAATGGTGTACCTTGGGCTCTGTTCACATTTTATTACTGGTATACAGAAGGAGTATTCACAGATGTATACCTCTGATGCATACCCCCTATATATGTAAGCCATATAGTGAGATACACCACCACTGGCCACAAAGGTAAAGAAAAAAATTGTATACAATGTGGTAACCCACTATATAGTGATTTGCTGCACATATGGTGGCCTATGGCTGTGATTACTTTAAGTGCTAGTAGATTTTCTAGCACATAGGCCAAACGTAGAGTAAAAATGAAATGTGAACATACCCTACTGTGTATGACCAGTTTTAGTCATTGGCAGAGCGCCCTATGATTCACATAGGAGAGAAGGTTTGGTAATTCAAGAAAGGATCGAATGGAAGTGATATTATTATTTCCCATATAACATACTGTGAATTTCCATATGTAGGGGAGGTGATATGTTAACAGGCAGTTTAGCAGGGGACCTAGATGTGGAGAAAGATTTAGACATATAGCATTATAGCTTGCTTAGGGTATAGGACTGTTTGCGCCATTGTACTATACTTGGCTGTTGTTATGATGTTTTTGGCTGAGCACTGTTGCATTTTGCTTCCTTTGTTGAATATATTTGCAGTCCGCAGTGCACACTATGGGGATTGGAGAGGCTTCTGCCAGCATTCACAGCACGGACAGACACTTCATTGTGGTGATCACTCACTACAGCCTTGTTACTCCTTGGATTTGTATGCTACAGAGTCATCAACATTTTGTCTGTCAATAAAAATTCATAGAGATATAACTGTTGGGTTGTTTGTTCATGGAAGTCGAGGACATGACAGTTCTGTATGGATAGAAGCCAATGTTACTGTAAGTGCAATGAAAGGGAAGGTAATAGTGAAAGCATTGTCTGGGAAACAATGGGAACACACAATGCTAAGAGCTTCCAAGCAGCCTGGGTAAACAGCACACCTATAATAACTGGATTAGACGTAAGAAAGTTGTCTGAGGATAATGCTCTGAGATGACGGCACCACTTACCTATGGAGTATGTCTGATAATCACTTAGCAAGGACAGTTTATCCTGACAATAAGATTGTTGTTTTCTTGGAGAAACACATCGGGCAAAACTGATGTCTCAGAATCGATAATTTATGGTAAAAAACAAAACAAAAAAACAAAACACAATTCTGCACTAAAATAGACAGGTTTTCTTAAAAGGGAACTCTACAAGTAAAACTAGCACAATGTGTTATGCCTATTGCAGGGCCTAAGGGGGCGGAGCATTTCTGCAAAGATTTAAGACACCCTATGCCAGATACAGCAAAGCAGCCCTAAAACCACTGCCATGTTTCACAGTAGGTACAATGTTCTTTTCTTTGGGAACATAGAGCTGATGTGACTTGTCTTATAACATGAGCTATTACACAAAATGATTATCGGCTGGAACGGCAGCAATCGGCCAAGTAGAGCTAATATGGCTCTAAGGATGGAAAACTAGGGTCTCAAAAACAGATTTATGGCTGACCAAGGCTTATTAACCCATGTGGCACAAATTGCTGAAAAAGTTACTGTTAACTAGGAATGAGACGCCACCAGAACATAAAGTGCATCGCATAGAAGCTGTATAAGTCAGAGTTTGCATTCCAGTTTCTGTCCACTGCCACGACCACATAAAATAGGTACAGAAGCATTAGAAATGGAATTTCCTTTTTTTACATCATGAGGGCACCCAGTTGTATGTGCATTGCTTACCTGGCTGGCACCAGAAATATGGCTTTAGGATGCACTATGAGAAGACATGTCTGCAGAAGTAGTGTGATGCTCTGGGAAATCTTCTCTTGTGCGTTATGTAGATGTTACTGTTACCTGCACTACTTACTTAAACATTATACAAACCAATCCTCCCCTCTTTCTTGGCTCACAGCGGGATTGGCCTCCATATATGAGGGTCTCCCAAGACTCGACCGACAGATGATTTAAATTCACTGCCCAATCCTTTTGTTTTTGGAGAGATAAGACTCCCAACGTTCTTTTGTATAGGAGATAGACTGTGCATCTAATGTCTTGGTGCCAGATACTTCAGAGGTCTTTTGAAATCCATAACTTAATGGGCAGAGCGGTTTTAATGTGTTGTCTAACATATATATATATATATATATATATATATATATATATAGTGTCCCACCACGGGTGTTGCTAGTCTGTACACCCCTCGCAAAAGCCTGTACTCAAAGTCAAGTGGTAATGAAGTTATGCCTAAGTTTTGCCACTAGATATCGCTAGTATGTATATGTATACTTGTATGTTGCACAGCTGTAGTGAGCAAGGGGTTATTGTTTGTTTGTGATCTGTGCACCAATGAGAGCTATTCTTCTTCACCTATCTCTATTCTCCTTTCTCTTTGCACTCTCTTCTCCACCACTCACAGGAGTTGTTGCACACCCCGTAGGAGGTTGTCGCATGAGGAGAGGAAGTGCAGACACACATGTAGTCTAGTCTAAAGTGGGGTAGTGGATGGACCTACTTGGGAAACACAGAGACTCTTTTCTTCCAAGCAAAACTTGCTTCAACTATGCAGTGCTAAACGATAATAGAGAGGACAAGTCAAGGGTCACCCCAACCCACGCCGTTGAACGTCTCTAAAGGTGCAGGATGGTATCCTAAAGCTAGAGGAACTGATCCGGATAGAGCAAAGTTGCTTCAAGCCTACGTATTCTATCTCGCAGTGCAGGTGTAACCAGATAATATTCAGAAAACACACACTGGGGCTTGTGTCACCTTGTTACAATGGGTCACCCGACACTGCAGGGCAAAAGGTGGTATAGCAACAAAGGTTGAAACACAGCCACAAGTATTCTTCTCAAGTACTCTCAAGTATTCTACTTCTTCTTCTAACGTTCCGGCAGAGCACAGTACTATTTTGGGTTGGAACTCTCAAGGCAAACTCCTCTCCAATACTCTGAACCCTCACAACCTACTCCTCTCTTCTGCTCTAAACTTATTCTACTTCTCAGCATGCAACCAAGTGAGCACTGCTATTCTACCTCTAAACTTCTCAGCACAGATAATAAAAATGAAAGTCTGTCTGTCTGTCTGTCCCAAATAGACTTCCAAACGCCTGAACCGTTTGACCCCAAATTTGGCACACAGATACATTGGGTGTCCGGGAAGGTTTTAGCGTAGGTCCCGTCCCCGCCAGATGTACAGGAGGGGAGGGGGAGGGGGAAGAGCGCCCCATAAAGATGAATGGGAAAATCTCCACACTGCAAACACAGGTGATATAATTAGCTGCAGCTTTGCCCAGAGAAAACGGCAGTTGGAGCCTTAGCAACCAATAGGATTACTGCTTTCATTTTCACAGGGAGTTGTAGTTGCTAGGGAAGCTGCCTCACAACATCCACAGTAATAACTGGTAGACCCCCTACTCCATCTATACAGTACATGTATATACAGGGCCCCCTACTCCATCTATACAGTACATGTATATACAGGACCCCCTACTCCATCCATACAGTACATGTATATACAGGGCCCCCTACTCCATCTATACAGTACATGTATATACAGGACCTCCTACTCCATCTATACAGTACATGTATATACAGGACCCCCTACTCCATCTATACAGTACATGTATATACAGGACCCCCTACTCCATCTATACAGTACATGTATATACAGGAACCCCTACTCCATCTATACAGTACATGTATATACAGGGCACTACAGATATACCAAACTGTGACTGGGTAACACTGCCACACCAGACCTGACCAACACCACCATACTGTGACTGGATAACACCGCTATACCAGACCTGACCAATACCGCCATACTGTGCTGGATAACACTGTCATACCACACCTGACCAATACCGCCATACTGTGACTGGATAACACCGCCATACCACACCTGACCAATACCACCATACCATGACTGGATAACACCATCATATCAGACCTGACCAATACCGCCATACTGTGACTGGGTAACACTGTCATAACACACCTGACCAATACCACCATACTATGACTGGAAAAAACTGCTATACCAGACCTGACCAATACCGCCATACTGTGACTGGATAACACTGTCATACCACACCTGACCAATACCGCCATACTGTGACTGGCTAACACTGCCATACCAGACCTGACCAATACCGCCATACTATGACTGGATAACACCACTATACCAGACCTGACCAATACCGCCATACTGTGACTGGATAACACTGCCATACCACACCTGACCAATACCGCCATACTGTAACTGGAGAACACCGCCACACCAGACCTGACCAATACCGCCATACTGTGACTGGATAACACCACCATACCAGACATGACCAATACCGACACACTGTGACTAAATAACACTGCCATACCAGACCTGACCAATACCGCCATACTGTGACTGGATAACACCGCTATACCAGACCTGACCAATACCGCCATACCCCCCTCGAAAAGACACCAGATTTTCTGGCCAGTCTGAACGGGAGGGTACTGCCCCTCTGCAAGGTGCTACCCTACGCACCAGACCATGGGTGCCTAATGGTAAATACGACCCTGCAGGTATACAGGACCCCAAAACTATACACTACAGGTGCAGGGGACCTCCACCAACTATATACTACAGGTATACAGGACCCCAAACTTTACACTACAGGTATACAGGACCCCAAAACTATACACTAAAGGTATACAGGACCCCAAAACTATACACTACAGGTATACAGGACCTCCACCAAGTATATACTTCAGGTATACAGGACCTTCACCAACTATATACTACAGGTATACAGGACCCCAAACTATACATTACAGGTATACAGGACCCCAAAAACTATACCCTACAGGTATACAGGAACTCCACCAACTATATACTTCAGGTATACAGAACCTTCACCAACTCTATACTACAGGTATACAGGACCCCAAAGATATATACTACAGGTATACAGGAACTCCACCAACTATATACTACAGGTATATAGGACCCCAAACTATACACTACAGGTATACAGAACCTCCACCAACTCTATACTACAGTTATACAGGACCTTCAAACTATGCACTACAGGTATACAGGACCCCTGAACTATATACTACAGGTATACAAGACCTCCACCAATTATACATTACAGGTATCCAGGACCCTCAAACTATAAACTACAGGTATACAAGACCTCCACCAACTATACATTACAGGTATACAGCACCAACTATATACTACAGGTATACAGGACCCCCGAACTATACAGTACAGGTATACAGGACCTTCACCAACTGTACACTGCAGGTATACAGGACCCCCCAACTATATACTATAAGTATACAGCCCCCCAACTGTGCACTACAGATATGCGAGACCCCTAAAAACTATACATTGTGGGTATACAGAACCCCTCCAACTATGCACTACAGGTATACACTAATTTCACTGATTAACTCAGATGAAACAATACCTTTAGCTTGGCCTCCTAGGCACCTTAGAACAAATCTAATTAACACACTGACACTTTATACCCGGGCAGCGCCGGGTACATTTTCTAGTCTATATCATAAAAATGAAAGTCTGTCTGTCTGTCCTGTCTGTCTGTCTGTCCCAAATAGACTTCCAAACGCCTGAACCGTTTGACCCCAAATTTGGCACACAGATACATAGGGTGTCCGGGAAGGTTATTGCCAAGGTCCCGTCCCCGCCAGATGTACAGGAGAGGAGAGGGAGGGAAAAGACAGGCGCCCCATAGAGATGAATGGGAAAATCTCCTCACTGCAAACACAGGTGATATAATTAGCTGCAGCAGACATGGCAGTTGGGAGCCTTAGCAACCAATAGGATTACTGCTTTCATTTTCACAGGGAGCAATGGTTGCTAGGGCAGCTGCCTCACAACATCCACAGTAATAACTGGTAGACCCCCTACTCCATCTATACAGTACATGTATACAGGACCCCCTACTCCATCTATACAGTACATGTATACAGGAACCCCTACTCCATCTATACAGTACATGTATATACAGGGCACTACAGGTATACCAAACTGTAACTGGCTAACACTGCCACACCAGACCTGACCAATACCGCCATACTGTGCTGGATAACGCTGTCATAACAGACCTGACCAATACCGCCATACTGTGACTGGATAAAACCATCATATCAGACCTGACCAATACCGCCATACTGTGACTGGATAACACTGCTATACCAGACCTGACCAATACCACCATACCGTGACTGGATAACACTGTCATAACACACCTGACCAATACCACCATACTTTGACTGGAATAAACTGCTATACCAGACCTGACCAATACCGCCATACTGTAACTGGATAACACTGTCATACCACACCTGACCAATACCGCCATACTGTGACTGGATAACACTGCCATACCAGACCTGACCAATACCGCCATACTATGACTGGATAACACTGCCATACCACACCTGACCAATACTGCCATTCTGTGACTGGATAACACCACTATACCAGATCTGACCAATACCGCCATACTGTGACTGGATAACACTGTCATACCAGACCTGACTAATACCGCCATACTATGACTGGATAACACTGCCATACCAGACCTGACCAATACCACCATACCCCCTCGAAAAGACACCAGATTTTCTGGCAAGTCTGAACAGGAGGGTACTGCCCCTCTGGAAGGTGCTACCGTACGCACCAGACCATGGGTGCCTAATGGTAAATACGACCCTGCAGGTATACAGGGCCCCAAAACTATACACTACAGGTGCACGGGACCTCTACCAACTATATACTACAGGTATACAGGACCCCAAACTTTATACTACAGGTATACAGGACCCTAAAACTATACACTACAGGTATACAGGACCTCCACCAACTATATACTTCAGGTATACAGGACCTCCACCAACTATATACTACAGGTATACAGGACCCCAAACTATACACTACAGGTATACAGGACCTCCACCAACTCTATACTACAGGTATACAGCACCTTCACCAACTCTATACTACAGGTATACAGGACCCCCAAACTTTACACTACAGGTATACAGGACCTCCACAAACTATATACTACAGGTATACAGGAACCCAAAACTATACACTACAGGTATACAGGACCTCCACCAACTATATAATACAAGTATACAGCACCCCCACCAACTCTATACTACAGGTATACAGGACCCCAAAGCTATACACTACAGGTATACAGGAACTCCACCAACTATATACTACAGGTATATAGGACCCCAAACTATACACTACAGGTATACAGGACCCCAAAACTATACACTACAGGTATACAGGACCTCCACCAACTCTATACTACAGGTATACAAGACCTCCACCAATTATACACTACAGGTATCCAGGACCCTCAAACTATAAACTACAGGTATACAAGACTTCCACCAACTATACATTACAGGTATACAGCACCAACTATATACTACAGGTATACAGGACCCCCAAACTATACAGTACAGGACCTTCACCAACTGTACACTGCAGGTATACAGGACCTCCCTCAACTATACACTACAGGTATACAGCCCCCCCAACTACACACTACAGGTATACAGGACCCCCCAACTATGCACTACAGATATGCGAGACCCCTAAAAACTATACATTGTGGGTATACAGAACCCCTCCAACTATGCACTACAGGTATACACTAATTCCACTGATTAACTCCTTTACCGTTAGCTTGGCCTCCTGGGCACCTTAGAACAAATCTAATTAACACACTGACACTTTATACCCGGGCAGCGCCGGGTACATTTTCTAGTATATATATATATATATATATATATACTCCTAAAAAAAACCTTTTAATCTTATATTAAATCCGTTTATGGTTGGGGGTTTCCTCAGATTTGGGGCTACACAGAATCACATGTGATTTATTGTAACCTAAAACTTTTTTTTATGTCATAAGGAAACCACTAATACAAAAGCAACAACCTGAAATATCCAACAAGGCAGCTCAGCTTTTCACAATGTCCCTGGGTCACACTGGTGTTTTTCCGAAGTCCAGAAGGTCACCAGAAAATGGTATAAAATAGTCTTAGCGCTTGCCCATACTCTCTAGAGTATGACCAACTTATGACAAGAGATTTGATGTCAGACAATTCCTTCTATCCAGAGTATCTAGAACTAGTTGTTTCCTCTACCATTTGGAAGTGATATAAGTGTGGGTTAGAACCCATTCTATTCATATACTGTATAGCTAGACAGAGGGCATATTTTAGGCAGCATGTTGCATTGCAATAATAAAGCCTTGCACAAGGTCACCCCACTTCTAGTGTTTTCTGATCTCCTCTCTTCTTTCTTATCTGGCCGTATGATAAGATTATCATTTGCCTTTGAGCCACCCACTATTAATGGAGACAGCCGTCTGTCCCAAGTGTTTATTATTTTAATTGGAGCGACCTGACTCTCACAGTATTCTACATTCCTCCTTAAATGAATCTCTGAAGAAAAGGGATGTGTTTTGATGAGATCACAGAAAACTTTCCCCCAACAAAAGGCACCATTTCTGTAAGTTGATATGGACTGTGAGCCCTGGACTTGTCTCACCCAGCTGTCCCTGCCTACTTGCCTCAAGACAGCCCTAGATAGCTGCGGGCAACTGGGCAACGATCCCTAACCTGCCTCTCAGGTGTAAAACACAAAACAAAGACAAGACAGAATCCAAAAGAGTAGTCAGAGGAACAAGAGCCGAGCTCAGAATAACAGTACATAGATACAGAGTATAAAGAAACAGTACACATAGCTTGCTCAGAGAGTCTAATAGCTAGCAAAGACTGTTGGTAAACAGACAGACAGTCAAGAAAGTGATTGGACCAGGCACACAGAACACAGACTGACAAAGCAAAAAATGAGTGGTAAGGCAGTATGTCAATCACGAGTAAAACAAAGGTTAACTGTTTAATGATTAGAGGGAACTTAGCAGGGAAGAGATGGATGTGGTGGAGAATCATTTATCAAAGCAGAAGGAATTGAACTATGTTCAGACAGTGTTCAGACTGGTGTTAATGATACATGGAATTCAAATGCAAAATAATGGCTAAGTGCACATTCTCAGCAGTATACCACGAGCCAAGGACCACTTTGAGGTCCGAACAGGAACGGGCATGACAAAAAGTCTCTGCATTTACAAGATGTGCACATTCAATATGATTAACTGTTCCTACTATTCTCTTTTGAGACAGGAGACAGGAGTGTTGTGAAAAGGCAGCATGACTGCTACATACATCAGAGGCCTAAAGTCATCTACCAGCAGAATAGACAATATCAGCAGAAAATCCCTAACACACCTAAATCAACTGCAATGACATCAGCCACCAAATTATCCAGGAAATATTGGCCTATTTGGCCAATAATTGCCCCATGTAATAGCACTAGTCCAAGGGTTTAAGAAAAAGGCCGGCGCATGGGAGAAAGGGCAGGCGCCCTTGTGCTGACTGCCTTGTCTCTAACCTGTCAAAGTAGACATAAAAGAGAGACCCAAAGCCAAATGGTCTGAAGGTGAGTATGCTGTAAGCTAGAGGATAGCCTCTCAAGGACCAATAGTGGTGCAGTTGGGGAAGGCTATAAAAGGGGTTATCCAGGCTTAAAAACCCTCTGTTAGGGTGTGGTTTGCAGCTCAGTTTTATTGAAGTGAATAGAGCTGAATTGTAATACCACACACAACCTGAGGACAGGGGTAGTGCTTTTTTTTCAAGGAAATAGCTGTGCTTTTTCTAATCCTGGATATCCCCTTGAAGTTACAGGTACTGTAAGCCCCCAATCTAAGGAGAGCAAACGAAAGATAAGCAAGAAGATCATGAAAAAGGAGACATAATAAAAGCTGACAAAAATGAAAAAAACAATAAATATATTGCATTATTAAGACTGGCAGAAGCACGCTGATCTTTTATGTGACAGGTTTATTGAGTAGTCATCCCTGAGCTCACTACTGTGATGCCTTCAAAAGTTATTGCACAATTTTACTACAAACGTTCCAGAGGTCAAAGTGTAATGTGTCGCTGCCATAAAAAATTCTACACATACGTAGATACCAGGCTTCAAAGCAGACAGGGATTGTAGCATAATTATAGCATGATTTATTACATAGCCATATTTCAGCCACAAAACAATGATGGAAACTGAGGCCAGGAAGCAGACAGTGTTGGGGTTGTGCTTGTTTCCCAAGTTATCGTGTTTATCAATGCATGTTCCTGCCCAGTGATAGTTACTAAAAGGGTTATAAAAACAACATGGGTAGAGCATTGTCATATTCTAATACTCTATCCAGTTTCATTCTCTGGATCTGGATTATTGTTATAGTATTCTAGCTGTGAAACAATCTAAACTCATACCATACAAGAACAGGAAGTAAATAGAACATAAAGTGGAAAAAGAAGCGACCATCAAAATAGCCATTAATACAGTGTTTGTATTAATAGAAGATAATATGTTTGTTAGGAAAATACTTTCCATTATAAAATAATATCCAGCCATTTTGCTCCCAGTAATGTTGTTTTAGCTCAGTTGGCGTTTTTACTGGGATTCTGCCATCTTTCGAAGGACTGCTGTTTTAAATATAGGCTGTTTATTCCTTGCAATGCCAGTCAGTTTAGCAGCCACAAGTATGCCCTTGATAACAGTACCCTTACCACAATCATTTCCCTACACCCTGCCAAGAATTGCAGTTACGCAGAGGAAAACAGAACTAGAAGTAACCGAGATGTAAGATAACCTATTCGTTTCTATCACTGGAACTTTTTCTGCTTTACAGTTTTATTACTTCATCAAGATCTGGAGGAGTGTTGTTATTGTAGATGGTCAAAACATCCAACCCCATGTTTAGACTACATTATGCACTTTTTATAGGTCTCCTCTACTCAGGGCCATAGTTACCCTTGTATCTCTTGATGTGAACATATGTGTATACCTAGTGTAGTGTTCCACTAGATGGTTGAGCGTTGGTTAGTTGTACCACCTTGTCTTATATGTGATTTTGTACTTTTATATTGCTTTGTATTACTGTTAGTATTGATGTGTTAGCAATTGTAAGGTTGAGAGTAAGGGATAGAACTGGTTACTGCGTGCCTATACATACTCTTATACAGGGAATATATTCTTTAAGAAGGCCGTACAGGTGGTCCATAACTTCAACCATGGACCTTCCAGAACTATAGGCCGGGACTAGGAACAAAGTGGCAGTCAAGCTAGATTTCTTTAAATGGATTATCCAGTGCTACAAAAACATGGCCACTTTCTTCCAAAGACAGCACCACTCTTGTCTCCAGTTCAGGTGTGGTTTGTAGTTAAGCTCCATTCACTTTAATTGAACTACGTTGCAAAAACTTGCACCTAGGGATGGTCCGAACCTGCCGAGGTTCGGGTTCGTACGATCCCGGACTCTCGGCAATGATTCCCGCTGTCTTAAACCTCCGTGGAGAGGGTGGTTAAAGCGGGAAGACCACCTGGAAAACTGGGATACAGCCTATGGCTCTGGCTGTATCCCGGTTTTCCAGGCGGTCCTCCCGCTGTATCCACCCTCTGCACGGAGGTTTAAGACAGCGGGAATCATTGCCGAGAGTCTGGGTTCGAATGAACCCGAAACCTTGGCAGGTTCGGACCATTCCTACTTGCACCCAAACTGGAGACAAGAGTGTCTCTGGAAGAAAGTGGCCATGTTTTTGTGGATAACCCCTTTAAAGTACCTGTACCTAGCATAGGGCCTTGCAGCTCAGAGTACGTAGAGACTTCACAGAGGATTCACTACTAGCCAACCAAACTCATTCTTCCCCTACTTTTCCTACAAAGAATAACCCCTGCACTACAGTCATAACTGTTTAGTATTTTACTACTTCAGTGTTAGGGTTATTCCTCGTACCATAACATTTAGGGCACCTCACATTCCATCAGGTCGGACACTGTACAGGATGTGCTGCACCATCTGCACCTCCTATTCAGTACTTACTACTCCAGCCCACAGAGCAAGGGACATCCTTATAAGAGCCCTTGTGCCAGGGTAGCACCACAGGTCCCAGCCATCCCCCATGTATTCTATACCTTAAAGCGTAACTGTCATTTCAGGGTCATTTTTCTGAAAACATTAAATATCAACAGTACAAGCGATTTTAAGAAACTTTGTAATAGGTTTTATGTACTAAAAGAGTTTCCTTCTGGACTGAAAAAGCAATCTCCCAGCCTCCCCCCTCACATCAAATGAAGCAGGATTTCTGTCTCCATTATGTGGCTATGGAGAGGGGAGGGGCTGTTAGGAGTAACTGAGCACGGAGCAATCCTGCACAGCACAACACCCTGCAATCTTCTCTCAGTAAGTTCATAGATAAGCACTGACCTTTCTGACACCTGAATTTAGCGTTTTAGGTGCCCAGAGAGTCTACAAACAGCTGACCTTCATGTCACCTCTTCCTGCTCCCTCATCTCCCTCAGCCCCTCCCCCCTTCATAGGCTTACAATGGAGAGAGCAGAACCCGTCTTCACTGGCTTCTCTGTAATGAAGACATGTTTGCCTGATAATGCACAGATAAGAAGTCAGGGGGGGAGGCTGGGAAATTGCTTCTTGAGTACAGATGGAGGCTTTTTTGGCTGATGAAACCTATTACAGAGTTTCTTAAAATCGCTTATACTACTGATTTCTGCAATAAAAAAAAACACATGACAGTTACGCTTTAACAACATATGTGCACCCTCTGGGCTGTCACACCTGGACATATGGCAACATGAGTGCTGGAGTGTGGCTAGTCATTCTCTGCTGCTGACTGGTCCCCATGATCTAAAGGTTGTAAGAACATGGCATGGCAGCAGTTGTCTTTTTGACAGGTTTGTTATTATATGAGAGTAGAACAGTAAGAAAGAACAGTATACGAACAGTTACAAACTGTATACATCATATTTTGTTCAGCTCCAAGGGTGAAGCTATAAGGCAGGAGTGTCAATTTCACAGGCCTCCAGTTGCTGCAAAACTACAATTCCCATCATGCATGGACAGCTAAAGCCTTAGCTTTGGGGGGCTGCGATATTGACACCTGTGCTATAGGGGTGAAGCCTAGATAGTAGATGCACCCAGGTGATGATGCCTGTCACATAAACAGACACTAGTATTGTAAATGGCACATGGTAGATGAGAATTCCAATTCCAGATTTTACATTAAAGGGAACCTGTCACCCCCCCGTGCCGGGGTGACAGGCTCCCGACCCCCCGTTAGAGCCCCCTATACTTACCTCATCCCGCCGGGTCCCGCTTCTGGATTCGGTCGGGTCCCGGAGATCTCAGCCGCTGCAGCCCGGCGCGCGCGCTGACAGATGAGTCCAACGCTCATAGAGAATGACGGAGCGCTGGACTCTCCTGTCATTCTCTATGGGTGTTGGACTCATCTCTCAGCGCGCGCGCCGGGCTGCAGCGGCTGAGATCTCCGGGACCTGCCTGAATCCAGAAGCGGGACCCACGGGATGAGGTAAGTATAGGGGTCTCTAACGGGGGGTCGGGAACCTGTCACCCCGGTACGGGGGGTGACAGGTTCCCTTTAAGGCCAAAGAACTTTGTCTTCCTTTTTTCTTCAACTCATTTAGTTTCTGTGCATTTTTCAGCAGTAACTCCATATGGCAGAATAATACACAAACACAAAGAGTTCTTTAAATCTTATAGGGTAAAAAGTTGTTTCAAAATCGCACAAATAAAACAGCATGTTGACATGACTTCTTTGGCTCCAGATAAATGGTAGCAGCTTCCAGGGCCTGAGCTTTATACTGCTTTTCATAATATAGTACAATGGATCACGCTGATATGTTTCTGCTTCACTGACAGCTTTAACAAAATCGTCCAGTTTTCCATAAAAATGCAATGTATGTTTATAGGAGTTTGTTAAACAAAAATGTTACTGACAAAAGTTGTATATGTGATGGACTCAATCTGTTATTAGATTATAATTTAGGACTAAGAGTCCTTTAATAGGTTCTTGTGTAGTTATTTTGCTCACAGAATTACTGCATTTCACTAGGTGTAAGGGGCTTATTCTACAAGATTCGGCCGATTATCGCTCGGTGGAATAGAGAAAATGAACAGCCGATGATGGTGTCATCAGCTGATCGTTTATTTAGGGCCAGACCTAAAATCATCGGTCCCCCACCGTGCATCGCTACGGTGCAATAGCGCTGCGCGGTGGGCGACCGATGATTTGAGAAGCGCAGTATACATTACCTGGCAGGACTTCTCCTCCGCTCCGTCTTCCTCCCCGCGGAGGAGCAGCTCCGGAGCGGCCTGACTGGGCAGTCAGACCGCTCAGCCAATGACAGGCCAGGACCGCCGCGGCCAATGATTGGCTGAGCTGTCTGACAGGTCAGTCAGGCCGCTTCGGAGCTGCTGATGCTGTGCTGCGGGACCCGGGGAGGAAGACGGAGTGGAGGAGAAGTCCTGCCAGGTAATGTATGGTGCAAGGGCTGCAAGGACATCGGTAACACTGTCCCTGCAGCCTTCGCTCAATGACCATCGGGACGTGGAATAGGCCTAGTAAACGAGCGCTGATCTAGCAGATCGGCGCACGTTTACATCATTGATTGGGCCCCCATCGGCCCGTGAAATAGGACCCTAAGTTATAATCTTGCATAGTATTGCCCCTGTGGCCTCCCTAAGAAGTTCCTAATAAGGAGGCATATAGGTGTATAATCTACTGCCTATAATCTGTATAAACCGTTAGTTTTCTGATTTGTGCATAACAATGTGAATTTTGGAAAGTTAATCAGAATTTAAATGGTCAACTTTCCTCCATTAGATAAACAATGTGATTCCTTACATATTTGTAAAATACTGTATTAACCAAAGTGACTTTTTTTACCCCAGAAATATAGCTTACATCTTTACCATTGGATGTTTTACATCTCTCCAATCTGCTGTCCGCTACCTGTTCTCAAAGAAAGTTTGTCTCTAGTACCTCATACCTTTATTCTTCTTTCACAAGTACAAAAAAGTACACTTAAAAATAGCGTGTAAAAGCAACGTGTTTCGATGCAACCGTATTTATCACAGCATATACAGTACACCAAATGCATTAAAAACACTCCCAGAGCTGTGCGGGCTGTGGCTGCTGGAGAGGATGATGGCAGGGGGACACTGAGGGACACAGGGCACTGGAGGGACACTGAGCATCCCCCTGCCATCATCCTCTCCAGCAGCCACAGTCCGCACAGCTCTGGGAGTCGGGTCGTGACATCACCATGTTATCCAGGAAGTGACATCACCATGTTATCCAGGAAGTGACATCACCATTTTATCCAGGAAGTGAAGCCTTGATGCAGTAGTAAGTGCAGGGAAAAAAAAGCCCTTTATAAGCATTTCCCGTAATAAGTGTATATTGGTGATTTCTATAACTTTTGGGGGGGCAATACAATACTTTTATAAAAATTTTAGCCTGACTTGTCCTTTAAGAGTACTATAAATTCCAAAAACAACAGCCAGAGAAGAGTGCCCTCATTCATAGAATCATTAGAACTAGCATAGTGATGTCCATAAAAAGTAGTTCCAGCAGAATACCCCCAATGAACAGAGCCAGATTACCCCCCCCCCACACACACACACACACACACACACACACCTCAGATAAGTGTTTACTACAACTTGTGTCCTTGTGTCTGTCTTTTTCTGACCTTTAGATCCTGGTTTGAATAGATATGTAATTTCTAAAAAAAAATAAGGATTTTGTGTAGGAAGCAAGTCAAGAGTTTGAGGAATGCCTGGAGAAACCCTTAGCGTCCAGAGAGATAACTTTCCCAGATGTGAAGGAATAGTATTTTCTAGAAAAAAACATGTCTCGAAAGGAAGGGCACGAGATAATAGACTCTTCATCTGGAAGCCATAATGAGCAAGAGATTTAGCTCCTTTCTCTGGACAAAATGTTCAGATTATTCAAGGTGTGCGTCCTGATGGACATAACATTATTAAGACATATGAGGATTACAAAAAGTTCTTCAAGATAGATTTGGGCTTAGTTCTGTTCAGCCCACCCCTGTGCATGCAGGCATTGGCTGGTGACAGGTTCACCCCCCCTTACCCGCACTGCCTTATTTATATAGATGGCCGGACCATAAGAACAATGATGCACTTTGCCCCTCTGCCATTTTGTCTCGCACCCCCTCCTGATAGTGTGTAAGCTCATGCATGCAAACAGGGACCTCACTCCTCATGTATGGATAATTATATGTATCTCTGTAATGTCGATTTTTTGTCTATGTATGTACCCCCAGAATTGTAAAGTGCTGCGGAATCTGTTGGCGCTATATAAATAAAAATTATTAAAATCATTATTATTAGCCCACCCCAGGAATGGGGGATCTCTAACATAAAGGCAAGTCACTTCCCTAGTCAATATGCTACAAGGGGACAAGTCAACCAATAGAGTATAGATATTAGAAAATACACCTATAGTCCCTTCAAAGAGGTAAAGGAAGCCAATCTAGAGGTCAGTGAAGAATATCAATAGACTCCTGAAATTCTGAACAAAGGAGATGTCCACTAGCCTATTTTTTCCCATGGAAGGCATTACATGACTGACATCTTAGCTCTACGGTAGAAGTTCCAAAATCCAAGGTCTGGCCATCTTCACAGATTTTCTAATTCCAAACCAAACACAAAAGATTCAAACTATCATAAATGTAAGATAACAAAACAGGAATTTCTAAAAAGTAAATAATCCAAATGTAAGCTGATCTGGACTGACACCTTCATATCTGAAGTCACAAAGAAATATTTAATGAATGCTGTATGAATGTGATGGGCTCCCCCTACAATCGGCTATATACAGACAGGAATTTATTGTGTAACTGATAGAGCATGATTTTAGTCAAATTTTTAAGGCCCTATTATTAACCGTATTTGTCCGACATCGGCCGTTCCAGACGATGGACGATAATCGCTTCATGTAATAGAAGACACCGATCAGCTGACATGCACGATGGCTGATCGTTGTCTTTCAACATGTTGAAAGATGAAAGACACCGATAGCAACGATCTGCTGCCTTCGCTCTGTGTAATAGGAGCGGCGGCAACAGACTGCTGCTACCTTCTGTGGGTTCCCTGGATGATCTAAAAATCACCCTGGCAACCCCCTATGGCCCCCTGGCACTTACCTGCTCACTGTCGGCACGTGTTATAAGCGAGGAACAAGGAGCAAGTGAGCGCTGACCTTACAGGTCGGTGCTCGCTTGCTCCTTTTGATCTCCCCGTGTAATAGGGGCTTTAGCAAATTATAATCCTGATCACAGGATAATAACAGGTCACAGGCTCCAAAAAGAGGTTCTTGCTGATATCAGCAATACCACCTCACTCCACGCAGCCCAACACCAACAAAGGCAACCCAAGTTTACTGGCACTAACGTAGCAAAGCCTCCTAACTACACTATCTCCTACACTGCAATCAAGGAGAGACAACACCTTCTCACCACCATATTGCGCTATCCCATGTGAATTCACCCTTATACTCCCCAGCGTCACAGCTGCTGGAGAGCTGTAGGTTGAAGGCCAGTGCTCCAAGGCACAGGACAGATATAAACACAATCCAATACTTTCCTATTGCTTCCGGCACAATATGTACGTGTGCAGGATTGTCCGTGTCATAAAGGGCACAGCTGCATCTTATATACTCTCACTAGCTGAAATGTCACACAAATAACACTGACAGATACTTCCAAGGAAGGAAATGAAGCAACCATGGTGGTATCATTGTGGTCAGTGGTGACAAGACGGAGGAGGACAAGGAAGCAAAGAAATAAGCTGCATGAATGAACTCTGTTTGGTATGTATGGTAGTAGACCTGTACTATTCCCGTACTGTAAACTGGATCCTGTTAATGCTGCACCCACTTGCTCATACTATCGCAGACCAGCAGCCTTAAAGAGGATGTCCAGGCAAAATTAACTTGTCCCCTATCCACACGATAGGGGACAAGTAAGAGACTGTGGGGGGTCCAACCTCCATATCCCCGACGATCTCCATATCGGGCCCCCGGTTACTTTGTTATGAATACAGCCGCACGTGACCATTTCTTTGGCTTTTTCTGCCAACTTCATAGGAATGAATAGAGCTGCAGGTGACGTGCCGTACCCGCAGCTGTATTCATAACAAAGAAGCCGGGGGGCCCCATACAGAGATTGTCGGGGAGTATGGAGGTTGATATCCTGTAGATAGGGAACAAGTCAATTTTTCCCTGGACAACCTCTTTCACTACAACTTTGGAGCATTTTGTGCAAAGCAGCTACTATGGCAGCCGCAGTTACTCTTTCATGGGTTCCTGTCACTTTTAAAACTTTTCACATATCCTAAAACATGGCAAAAGTTTTGATCGGTCAGTTTCTGGTTGTTCACATATATATCAATTGTTAGAGCCGGGAGAAGCACTTGGCTCAGTGCTTTTTATCTCCATTCTCTTGCAGAAAACCAGAGAGCAAAGCACTTTATTGAGCACTTAATAATAATAATAATAATAATATTTATTTGTATTGCGCCAACAGATTCTGCAGCGCTTATTTAAATACATAAATACATTAAAGGTTATATATTAAATTATACAATGAATAAATTAAAATACCGAATTAGAGACCTGCTCTCAAGAGCGTACAGACTAGGATGACTGGGAGTAACACGAGAGGCAACGAGTTATTTGTCAATGTTCCAGTCATTGTACATAGAATCTCTAAGTGTCTATAGGTGACTGGGCAAGCCAGTAACAAGCCATTTTCTGAGCTCAGATAACAAGGACAGTGTAACTAGCACCAAAGAAGTTATAGAGGAGAAGGGATAGCAGAGGGAGACGAGATTATGAAATGTTATAAGCACGCCTGAAGAGATGAGTCTTCAGGGCACGCTTGAAACTGGGGATGTTGGAATAAGTCTGAGGTCTTTGGGAAGGGAGTTCCAGAGAACTGGTGCAGCACGAGAGAAGTCTTGGAGGCGGGAGTGAGAGGTTCTGATTATAGACTGGTGGGGATCTAAACACCCAGACCCCAACTAAGTCTACATCATCGAAGACACCTGACAGTAGAGTTGATATTCATTAGCAGCCAGCAAGTAAAGGCCCTTTTACATGGGCCGATTATCAGTAACGAGCATTCCTAGAAACACAGCCGATAATCAGCCAATGTAAAAGTGACAGTGATCAGCTGATCGTATCTTTTGCACTGCGCTAAAAATGTATCATAATTGGACACACATCTCCGTGTAAACAGGAGCATGCATCTTTATTTACATGGCTGCACAAAGGATGCAGGGATTTTTTGTGCAGCCCAGCCACTTGACGTCAATCAGCGAGTTTGCGGCTGCAGGCGGCCGAAGATTGCCAGGTGACTCCCTGGTTACTTATCGATAGGTGCATAAAGAACCCAGTGGATATGGAAAGGATAGGATATTGGGGTTAAATGCAGATTATTTTAGTGTTGGAATGAAGTTTGGTTATAGTTCCTCCCACAGCTGCTGTAAAAAGAAACTTTATTAGGAAAAAGTTGGATAAAGTTGAGTTTAACTTTTTACTATTGCATTAACGTGTTGTAAACCATAATTCATAAGGCAATAAATATTTCCTTTATGTGGTATTCAGACATTTGCTCAGTTCCTATGACATGTGACATTTCATTTTGGTTAAACATTGAAGAACTTTATTTTTTCTGTTCTCTAAGAAGAATGCCTGGAGGCGATCGGTAATAGGAGTGAGGAGATTTAGACTGACATGTTAACTAGTAGAGGGGATTTAGTGCTCCGAGGTCCTGACCTCTGCCATCGACTAATAATGGTCATAACATTGGAACAAAATGGCAACAAACACGTCAGTGTAATGTGTATAAACAGGCTCCAGGTCTGCATTTCATCATTAGCTATTTACAGAGGTGGCGGGGTCATTAGTAATGCCGCCGCGTAGTGTTGTAACCTTGACAGTGTTTGCCTACAACCTGGCCGCTACCTGCCCGTTCTATCCATCACTACACGGAGAAGAAAAGAATAATCAGGTATTCAGCCAAAGTTATGCGTTTTTTTGTCTATGTTCAGTGGTGCAAACATAAGCGAGTCCCGACATACATCCAAGAGTAAGACTATTGGCGTTAATAAGACAATGAGGAAAGCTTATCAATACTTGGTGGGATTGGCACTATGCACAAACGTTAAGTGAGCAGAAACTCTACTTTGGCTCAAGCGTGTTACATGTGCTCCACCACTGTGTTACTATGAATTGTAAAGTGCTGCGGAATCTGTTGGCACTATATAAATAAAAATTATTAATTATTATTATCTGGACATCATTTTGAGCATATGTGCATGGCTGTACTATGGCCTCCTTCCCACCAATTAGAAAACTAAAGGTCCTCCACCATCTCCCCTCTCTGATATCATTAAGTAATCCTATCCAGCCAAGTAAAAGTAGGTTGGCTGTCTCCATGACTCCCATAGACTTCATATACATGCATGGTCCCTTCTCCTATATCAGTCTGAGAAAACAATATTGACAGGCTTGGTTGCATTGATGTATGAGGGAGATATTCTCCCTATGGTAAATATAGACGGTTTATGGAGATTCCATTTGATACATAGTGCTATAGGTGGTGCAGAGCGTAGGGTTGCACCTGGAGCCTGAGGGATCCCCTTAGGATCTCAGTTCTATATGAAGAGATCAGAACTTAAAATAAAGAATTATTAATTTTGGGCCCAGTTACTGTTTTGCCTTGAGGCCACACATCTTTGAGTAAAGGCCCTATTCCACGGAACGATTATCATCCGTATTCGGCCGATATCGGCCACTACGGACGATAATCGTCCCATGGAATAGAGTCCAACGATCAGCCGACATCGTTCATGTTGAAACATGTTGAAAAACAAGCGACTGATACAGCAACGATCTGCTGCCGTCGCTCCGTTGAGGCCTCTGCATGGAGGGACCGTACAAGACCTGTGAACATGGCATTGCCTCATACTTGGTCCCTCAGCTGTGATTTTCAGGCCACATCCACCAAACCATGCCTCTTTTTGTCAAATTGTTTTGTAAAAAAAATTACATAAATGTAGAGTAAATCATAATAGTTTTCAGGACCTCTTTAAGGCCCAGAGATTTTCACATATAATATAGTAAAGCAAGAGTTTTTTTCATATTATGTTATATTATCCAAAAAAAAACTTTTACTTAGTTCCAGTTAGGGAATGTATGAAATAGTGAAATAGTCCCTTATGTATTTGGATCATGAGCTCCCAGATAGTGGCAAAGTCAATGAAGCAAATTTTTTAAAATGTTTATCCAGATATGATTCTCATATATGCATTTTGCTTTTCTTTGGTTGTTTCTGGCCCATTAACGTTGAAGAACTTGCATGCACTGAGGTCTTTCATAGAGCAGGTACTCTGGTATGCCAGGAAGGTGGTCATCCATCAGGGGGTCTGCAAAACTAAATTACCAAAAGTAAACACGCAGTAGTTTTTTGGAGCGGACGTGGTGGACTTGACACAGAGTAGGTCTATCTTTGATGTTCAGCCTTGTTTGCGTCTTCATCCCTAAAGCCAGGCCCATATGTCTTAGCCACACAAACTACTTTTTAAGCTTTAAGTTAACTTTACTTAAAGGAGAATTCTGGGCAACTGTATTTTTTACCAAAGTGCCGGGAAGGATGAAAGAAATAACGTGCACTTACTTCCCCGCCTCTAGCACTGATGCCCATATATCGCAGCTCTGGGCCCCGGCCTCTTCCTGGTTAAAGATAGGATCTGGGACGTGACACTCCAGGCCTGTTCAGCCAGCCAGCGGCTGCAGCAGAGTCCTACCTTGGCCGTTGACTGGCCAGGGACCAGAGCTGCGATATATGGGCATCAGCACTGGAGCCGGGGAAGTGAGTGCACGTTATTTCTTTAATATTTCACCTCCACGGCACTTTAGCAAAAAAAATCCCTGCCCAGATGTCTCTTTTAATACCCTTTGGAGACAGAAGTTTAAAGTGTCACTGTCGTGAAATTTTTTTTTGCAGAAATCAATAGTCCAGGCGATTTTAAGAAACTTTGTAATTGGGTTTATTATCCGAAAAATGCATTTTTATCATGAATAAGCAGTTTGAAGCTCTCCCCCCTGTCTTCATTGTTCTCCTATGGAGAGAGCTAAAGAAAAGACCAAAACAGGACAACAAAGAGTTAATCTACAAATCCCTCACGGGATATCTCCTGTGACAGTCACCAGTGACCTGTCTGAGCTCAGATTACAGCTGTCACCCAGCTCTGTGCCTGTAATCCTCTGTTATCTGCTTTCTGCTGCCGGCTAACTCCCTCCTTCCTCCTCCCCCCTCCCCCCTCCCCCTCCCTAGAGCAGACAGGGTACGACTCCTGCAACAAGTCACAATTTTCTGATTTTTTGGAGTGGATGAAAAAGAGGAAGGAGAGGGGGACCTGGGAAAAGGCTTTTTACATGCAGATAATGGCAGATTTGGCTAATAAACCCAATTACAAAGTTTCTTAAAATCGCCTGGACTATTGATTTCTGCAAAAAAAAAAAAAATACGACAGTGACTCTTTAACCCTTTAACCCTTTAAGGACATGGCCCATTTTCGTTTTTACGTTTTCGGTTTTTCCTCCTTGTGTTTAAAAGGTCATAGCACTTGCATTTTTCCACCTAGAAACCCACATGACCCCTTATTTTTTGCGTCACTAATTGAACTTTGCAATTACAGGCTGAATTTTTGCATAAAGTATACTGCGAAACCAGAAAAAAATTCGAAGTGTGGTGAAATTAAAAAAAAAAGCATTTCTTTTATTTGGGGGAAATGTGTTTTTACGCCATTCACCCTGGGGTAAAACTGACTTGTTATGCATGTTCCTCAAGTCGTTACGATTAAAACGATATGTAACATGTATAACTTATATTGTATCGGATGGCCTGTAAAAAATTCAAACCGTTGTTAACCAATATACGTGCCTTAAAATCGCTCCATTCCCAGGCTTATAGCGCTTTTATCCTTTGGTCTATGGGGCTGTGCGAGGTGTCATTTTTTGCGCCATGATTTGATCTTTCTATCGGTACCTTGATTGCCCATATACGTCTTTTTGATCGCTTTTTATTAAATTTTTTCTGGATTTGATGCGACCAAAAATGCGCAATTTTGCACTTTGGGATTTTTTTGCGCTGACGCCGTTTACCGTACGAGATCAGGAATGTGATTAATTAATAGTTCGGGCGATTACGCACGCGGCGATAGCAAACATGTTTATTTATTTATTTATTTGTTTACTTTTATTTAAAACCTGGGAAAAGGGGGGTGATTCAGACTTTTATTAGGGGAGGGGGCTTTTTATTATTAACAACACTTTTTTTTTTTTTTTTTACACATATACTAGAAGCCCCCCTGGGGGACTTCTAGTATATACACTGTGATCTCTCATTGAGATCTCTGCAGCATAGATATGCTGCAAAGATCAATGAGATAGGCACTCGTTTACTTTCGGCTGCTGCAGCCGAAAACGAACGAGTGCCGAGCCGTGGACGGCGCCATCTTGGACGCGTCCCCGGCCGGCATCAGTAACGGAGATCGCTCCTCCGGGACAAGGTCCCGGAGGAGCGATCTCCCCCACTAGACACCAGGGAAACGTTGCCTCCGGTAATCGGAGGCAGCTGTCAAATTTGACAGCTGCCTCCGATTAGCTAATTAGCGGGCACGGCGATCAGACCGTGCCCGCTAATAGCGGCGGTCCCGGGCTACACGCGGCACCCGGGATCGCGGCACTTCAAAGCGGGGCCGCCGCGCGGCCCCGCTTTGAAGTGCAAGTGAGGACATATGACGTACCGGTACGTCATATGTCCTTAAGAGGTTAATGATCCAGATTAGAGATGAGCGAACCTCGAGCATGCTCGAGTCCATCCGAACCCGAACTTTCTGCATTTGATTAGCGGTGGCTGCTGAAGTTGGATAAAGCCCTAAGGCTATGTGGAAAACATGGATATAGTCATTGGCTGTATCCATGTTTTCCAGACAACCTTAAAGCTTTATCCAAGTTCAGCAGCCCCAGCTAATCAAATACCGAACGTTCGGGTTCAGATTGACTCGAACCCGAACCCGGTTCGCTCATCTCTAATCCAGATCCATGCTGTTCTATATGATCTCCTACCCAAAGGATGCGTCAGCCAGCCATCTGATTAACTCTTAAAGTTTGATTGCCTCTTTAAAAACCTGACACTTCTTTGACCCACCAAAGGAAAAGGCTGACAAGCATGGGGAAGGAGGTGGTCACTGTAGATATGATGGAGGAGTATTTTTTAGGCTAAGGCTAGGTTCACACTGCGTTTTCAGCATCCGTTTAACGCATCCGTTTTTTGCAAAAAACGCATGAAAAACGGATTGCAAAAAACGGATTCATTTGTGTGCATCCGTTTTTCCATTGACTTCCATTATTAAAAAAAACGGATCCGTTTTTTTTGACGGACCAAAACGGACAAAAAAACGTTGCTGACCCTATTTTTCTGGACGTTAAAAAAAACGGATCCGTTAAACGGATGCTGAAAACGCAGTGTGAACCTAGCCTAACTGGTTTTAAGGTCAGCTCCAATTGAGATTCTTTTCTAAACTTATAGAGCCTTTACTAAAAATAAATGATTGTATTATACCTCGGGTCCAACAGATGATCTCTGGTAGTCCAGTTGGCCAGTTGCAGTGCTGTCCCTGTAAAGGTCTTTTTAACTCAACATCTTGTATGTCGGCTGATCGTTGCCATTTAACATGACCTATTACATCAAACGATCATTGGATGGAACGGACGGTAATCAGCCAAATAAACATCCTCAGTCCATGATTGCAGACAATACACAGTTTTAAAAGAATACATAAAAGCAAAAACTACCTGGGACACACAGGCAATATGAACACCAATCCTGTACATACTATTCTGTACACAAAATACACATTCCCCTGCTCCATGTCTCAAACCCATGCTTTATGGCGAGCCTCATGGACATAGACATAATAAACACCTCCAGGCCGTTTTCTTTGTATAGGAAACATTTGTAAGTATTCTACAGGAAAGATAGGCTGAGGAACAGCAATTGTGTGTACCTCTGCACTGCTGGAAAATGATCTGTACAGTACAGGACGTCTCTGCTTAATGTTAAGCCTAATGGCTGAAATAAAAACAGAAAGATTTCATGATTAATATGGAATAATGAAAGAAAAACGGAAAATGAAAAAGATTTTTCTTTTCTAAATATGTTTAACATAAAAACTTGATTTAAACAATAGGTCATTTTCTGATAACACGTTCCATTTAAAGAACCTTGAAACATGACACAAATTAAAATGAACGTGAAAGCACTTGCATTTTATCTATTAAATAAATGGTTTTAAATGGTTTAGATTAAATAGTATGAGATTATAATGACATGGATGACTGGTCCAGGAATGTATGTTCACCTGCTGAGAGGACAAATTGGCAATTATATTTCAAGGGTTTTCAAAGCTTGAATTAAAGGCTTGGGTCTGTGTCCAGCCTTGGTATCACGACTTATATTCCGCTATACCAAACCCATTTGTATGTAAGCTAGTGCTCAAGTGCTGGAATATGGAATATGCCTTCTTACTATGCTTAAAGGGGTTATGCAGATTTGAAAAAGTACAGCTCTTTTCTTGCAAAAACAGCACCACCCCTTTTCCCAGGTTGTGTGTGATAATACAATTCAGCTCCACTGCATCTGGTGAACTGGGGAAAAAAACACAACTTTGGGGCTGGAGCCACACACAGCTTTTTAAACGGCCAATGTATTTTTGAGCTAAAACCAAGAGTGAATTCAAGAGGAATTGAAAATTAAGGACGTTCTCCTTTCTGCTGGATCCAATGCTGGTTTTGGCTCAAAAACTACAGTGGCGGTTAAAAAAAGAAAAAAAAAAAATAGACAGTGTTGACTAATAATATCCAATAACTACAGCCCTTAGCAATCCTATGTGTTAATGGTCGTAGAGGACACACACCCTCTGCGGTGGGTTATAGAAGAAGTCTGGCCAAAACGTAAATTTAAGTACGTTATTGCCAAACAAAAATTATACAAATTCTCTCTGCCCAAGCACAGAGCAATGCAAAAGGTAAGGACGATGGGTTGGCTACACAAACAGCAGGGACGGAGCATGCGCTGACAGGTCTGACAAAGGAAAGCTGGTGACAGCAGCTCCCCCAGCAGTCATCTATCAAAGTCATCTACAATACAGATAACGACACCTCCAGTGTAGGGACGGGAGAGAGACCACCGGGATGAGGATGGTTCACATGTTACATCATCCCGGTGATCTCTCTCCCATCCCACACCGGAGCTGTTACCAGAGGTTACCCTCCCGCCCCGCTGCTGCACAGCCCAGCCCGCTCTATGTGTGCATTTCCCATACTTACTGTATATTGAGAATTTATATAATTTTTGTTAGGCAATAACATACTCAAATATATGTTTTGGCCGACTTCCCCTTTAAAGTTGGAGACAGATGAAAAGGAGTATAAATGCAGGACCAGACTACAAGAATTTTTATGTAGTCTGTAACCATAGAGACACATAGGTCAGCATGGGATCTGTAGGCATAAAACGGTAGGAGATATTAAATGAAGGTTATTTACTAAAATTCTTGATATTTTTTCTTCTACTAGCTGCTCTTTAACAATAAAAATGGCTGCCAAGCGCACACGGTGTAGTATTTTGCAGCATTAAAGTGCTTTTCTCTTCCTCAGTAATAAAATTAGGCATTACTACATTATATTCACCTGACTTGGTAAAGACTTGTTATACTCAGACTGCATAGCCTCAGGTTTACTTACACATGTAAAATGCAAGTCAGCAGATCCTATACACTTCTACTATGTACATTGTGTCTCTTTCTTACACAGTCAAACAGAACAGGTCCGAGCCTGCTTCAGCTATGTGATAGGATGATTGTAAGACAGTAGTGATAGAGATCGTATGAAAAATAAAAACTAATAGATATTTGGTTCTTTCAAGAAACAACAGTTTACACCACGATGACTGGGAAATAACTTATCCAGTCCCCGGACTATTTTAGAGCATACTCAATAACACATTGAGGGCTTAGGACACAAAAATGCTCAAAAGCTGGTATAAAACAATATGTCACTCACAATTCCTTCCGTCACATCAACTGCAGGAGAAATTTCTTTTATTGCTGATTTTTGATTCAAACATTATTACATACAGTATACTCATAGGGAAGGACTCAGGGTTTCTTTCCTCCCAACATACTCTACAGAGGCCAGGCCACCATACTCAAGCAAGAATCAGCAATAAAATGAATTCCTCCTAAACAGTACAAGACGAAAAGCATTATAAGTGACATGTATTCAGTTGTACATACAGATTTCGGAGATTATTAAAAAAAAGCTCAATATTAGCTGTACAGACCTATCTGTGTGGCTATGGCCGCCTTATGTCTTAGTTATTCAGATCAGTCATTCTATCATAGCTGAGTATTATAATGCACCAACATAACTAACACCTATATCAGATGGTATCAGACGTATACCAAGTGCAGACAGGGCTGCGGACTCCAGCAGTGACTGGGTGGGAAGATGGCCAGCAGAGGGCCTCAGTAATACTTCAACCGATGTCAATGGAAACAAAGATGTGCGATAAAGTAATAGGAATACATTTATAGTACACCAGTAATAAATCTTTCTAGAATACGTGTATATATTCATTGAACGTTACATCAGATACATTCATATAATTTTTCAGGCTATGCCTGAAGTATTTATTGGGATACCAGTAAAGAGGTATTCTGATGTATATCATTGCACACCTGAGGCAGGCCTATTTACTTCAAGGCTACGTTCACACATAAGGGAGAGATTTATCAAACATGGTGTAAAGTGAAGCCCCTAGCAACCAATGAGATTCCAACGTTCATTTTCTAAAGAGTCTGTGAGGAATGAAAAGTGGAATCTGATTGGTTGCTAGGGGCAACCAAGAAAATTCTACTTTACACCGGTTTGATAAATCTTCCCCATAGTACTTTTGTTAGTCGTGGTCGTTTCTTGGATTTTTTTTTTTAACCAAAGCCAGGAGTGGATTGAAAACACAGAAGCTGTGCTATTCTTTCCAATATTATAATGGAGCCCTGTCAGTTCCTCTCTGATTTTGGTTGACAAAAGACTGATGGAAATACTGTGTGTGAACATAGCCTAAACAGGTTGTTCACAAAAAAAAAAAGTTTTCCATCAAATTAACCGGTGCCAGAAAGTGCCAGAGATTTGTAATTTACTTCTGTTAAAAAATCTCTAGCCTTCCAGTACTTATCAGCTACTGTATGTTCTGCATTAAGTAGTATTCTTTCCCATCTGGCGAGCAGGAGAGGTTTTCTATGGGGATTTGCTGCTCTGGACAGTTCGCAACATGGACAGAGGTAGCAGCGGAGAGCACTGTGTCAGATTGGAAAGAATACACCACTTCCTGCAGGACATAGAGCAGATGATAAGTACTGGAGGACTCAGGATTTTTTAGTAGAAGTAAAATACAAATCTCTGGCACCAGTTGATTTGAAAGAAAAACATTTTTGGTGAACTCCTTTAATGGACCAAACATAGTCTGCTAGTGACTAAGCTCGATCTAGTTCATGAATGTAAACTTTTTCTTTTTGCAGAACGCAAAAGTGCAGCGGACTACACTTTGAGGGATATTCATCAAAACAAGGGTACTTGTATACTGGTCTAACCTCCTCCTGCCGCTACACAGTAAGTTAACATTGCTGCAGCTTACGCCTGATGCTGCAGCAATGTTAATTTACGATCCAGGATGACACAGGTTCAGGAGCTGCGTCTGTGTCATCCACAGTGGGTCCCGACTATCAGTGATATAGCTGGGGACCTGCCACCCTCTGGTGCTGAAAGTTAACCCTATAGATACTGCGGTCAGTACGACCAAAGCATCTATAGGGCTCCTGACAGAGAGCCAATGGCTTCTGCCAGTCACAGCATTTAACTGTGAGCATTGATCCTGAGCGCTCACAGTTAAAGGGCCAGAGCACATCTTGCAGCGCTTGGCACTGGCCCTAAACCACTGCAGAGTGCCATAGCAAATGTACAGTGGGACAGTCAGCCCAATGACTGTCAATCTGGGCGGCCCACTGGGCATTTGCCCAGTCTGCCAGATTGCCGATCTGAGCCTGAAGGCAGGTGCATGTCACAAGCATCGGAAAAACTGCAACATGCAATGTCCAATAGCTGCCCGATGTGGTGTCAACAGGCAGCTATTGCACATGATATGCAGACTTGTCATCGCCCCCACACTTCTTCTTGAAAAGTACTGTATACTAGACAAACACAGAAACTTTATCACCAGGGGCAGAACAGGTAAGACCATCAATTACCTTTACTTGGAATTTATATATGGTTACATGGATTTTCGGTAATCAAATAATTTTTCTATTTTTTTTTTTTTTAGGTGTAATTTTAATCAGAATGTAACAGAGGTTACGTTTTAATGTGTACTTTATTATAGTTTATAAGGATTGCAACGGAGAGTGCAAGCTCATTATCTGGTGACGATGGCCATTACTTACATGGTATAGTTATGATCACTTTTGAGTATTGCAAAAAAAACTAGTGACTAGTGGACTACATCCATCAAAGTCAATGGGCCCACCACAAGTATGCTCCACAATACATCAGTATACCTTTTTCCCAGACTCTCCTGATTCTTGATGTTTACTTTAGATGTAACCCTTAAACATGATGTTAATGGGGTCTAAGTTTGGTTATAGTTTTGAAGCACTTTTATGGCTAATGAACAACAGTTGGGTTTAATAAACTGGATTAGGTTATGTAACCTTGTAATGCCACAGGGGGGCAACTGTAGCTGCTTGCTGGGGGTTTCGAGAGTTGGGCTTCTTATTATATGGGTTGTCTGTGATAATTGACATCAAGCCAATAAAGATGTATCTTATCCTCCCCTGTGTAGTTTTTCACATTATCATCAATTGATAAAATGAAAACACATTTTTTTTAGTGCAGAACAAATCTTGTTGAATATCAGTAAAGCCGGGAGGGGTAATCCCAGCAATGCAGGTCTGGCTTATCTCTCCCAGAACATCTATCATCTGTCAGTGGAGAATCAAGAGGCCACCAGTTAGCTTCTCTCAGACAAAGCTAAATCCCCGATAAAATGTTGAAAAATTAAGTAATTCTTGTGCAGGTATAATATGTCCTGAGGAGGTATGAATTAGTCTAGGCCAAAATATACCCTGGGGCTATAATCTAGCCTAGGCCAAACTATACCTGGGGTATAATCTAGCTTAACCCCAGGTATGGTCTGGACTGGGGTATACTCTGGCCTGTTACACCAACGCGTCGATAGAGACCCTGGGACCGTTGAGGAAAATAACAGAATGAGGAGGGGGGGTCCGAAATACAGTAATAAACTATTAGGCTAGGTTCACACTGCGTTTTGGCAATCCAATTAACGTATATGTTTTATGGAAAAACGGATGCAAAAAACAAAAGCAAAAACGAATGGAATAGTATGTCATCCGTTTGGATCCGTTTTTCCATTGACTTGTTTGTAATAAAAAACAAAGAAAACTGATTGAAACGGATGCGTCTTTTTTTTAAAAGACACAAAAGTAGTGTTGACTAAGTTTTTATGTTAAAAGTAACCAATTAAAATTGATATATTGGACGGATTGCAAAAACACAGTGTGAACCCAGCCTTAGGCAACAAAGTACAGTATTTTGCTACACAAGTCACGTATACACGTAAAATACTGTGCACTCTCAAAGCCCATATTACTATTATATTATCTCTTCCTTCTCATGGTGCTTGTTCTTTAAAAGAAACTACTCAACTAATGATCTATGTCTGATGTTTCTATTTTTTCACTGATAACAGAGAAAGTTTCGGTCCAAATTACACAATAGACATATTGCTCAATCTTGTTATTAAGTTAAACAAAAAAATACCCCAAACATCTATGAAAACTCCTAATGTTAGTAAGAAAGACGTTCTTACTGTGTGATTGTGTCTCGGCTTCCAGAGGGTTGGAATGGAGCCAGCTTCTCGCCCCTGGCTAAGCACCAAAATTAAAAACAGATGGACGGGAGGTTAAACATATTTTTTTCTTCTCCTTTTTCTCCTCTTTTCAGATTTTTGATTACTTGACTTTCACTTTAAAATTGCATTTCAGCTTAGTTAATAATGAGAAAACGTATCCACCGCATTTCCAGTGTCCTTTTATAAATAGTTTCATAGAATCACAAAATTAGAAAATTGTAAATCTAACTCTTTTAGTTGTTCTTTTCCACCATGTTGATGATAATCAGGGGGCTGTAACCCTGAATGGCAGTGATAGATGAAATTACTTTGTCAAAACTATGCACAGTAGCATATATAGAAGGGGGGCAAAGAAGAAAAGGAGTTTAGCCTCCTGCAATTGAAAGCGTTGTCCTGAGATCCATAATTACCCCCCCCCCCCACACACACACACACCAAATTCGCCTGCAGCTCCCAGACTGCCCCCCCCCCCCCCCGCCCATCACCACTACTTTCTGCTGATGTATCATTTTAGCAGGAGCTGCCTGCTCAGCCAATCACTGATGTCCTGCCTCAGACAGTGATTGGCTGAGCAGGCAGTTCCTGCTAAGATGATGCATTGGGGGGAACCAGGGAGTGACAGAGATGAGATGAGCAGACATTGGAGTATAGATTCCTTTTTGTTGAAAATGACCTCATCAAATTATAAAAACAAATCCTGTCCCAGGAAAATCGCTTTAATGAATAACAACAATACGTGAGGGCTGATATTTACCCCTTTCTTGCTTCCAAACAACAGAATTTGAATCTGAATACCTCTAAAGAGGTTAGTCCTGAATATCATCGGGTAGTACCAGATAATGTCTCCTTTTTGTATTCATTAATTATGGGCTAGAAAGTTTTCCTGATGCATCACATTTCCAGTGCCTGATTTACCATAATTTACATCATGATACAAATGTACACCTGCTGGAAGCACTGGGCCGGACAGCTTTACTAAGGGGAATGCACCTCTTAGTAAATTCGACCGGGAAAGGGGGTGGGGCTTTATTCAAGGCTGACATATGAGTATGTCAGTCTTCATCAATGTCCCCTAGGTATGTACAATTTGTAGACTACACAAGAGCAAAATGAATACACATTATACAGTTTCTATATATGTTGGCACTAATATGATTAAATGGTATAGAATAAGACAATTACACAATACCTATCATTCAAAAGTAATGTTTAATGCAAAAAAAATAAAAAAAAATTTGAAAATTGTTTTCTCACAGCAAGGTTAGGAAAATAATGGATTATTAAGAAATGAAATGCACGTAAATTACATTTTTCCAAACAAAGCGGAATATGTAAATGGGAGTCACCCCTTTAACTTCTCTTAAAGGGGTTATCCAGCGCTACAAAAACATGGCCACTTTCCCCCTGCTATTGTCTCCAGCTTGGGCGGGGTTTTGAAACTCAGTTCCATTGAAGTAAATAGAGCTTAATTGCAAACTGCACCTGAACTGGAGACAACAGTAGGGGGAAAAGTAGCCATGTTTTTGTAGCACTGGATAACCACTTTAATGCCAATGAATTGAAACATACTTGATCACTTTCATATACATGTAGTAAACAAAAAGCAATCAATCATTAAATACAGTAAAAAAAAAATATTTTTTTAATTTACCCTCAATAATTCTGATAAAGTAAACAATCTAGGGGTCAACCTTTGGCCTACTCCAATTGGAAGATGCAGCCGTGTGATGCAGCCATTGGGGACCAATAGTGGGGACACAGAATCTAAATATTTTGCATGTTTGTCTACTAATAAGGTCAGCCCCTCTTAATGGCCTGCAGCCACCGCTACTAAGTCAAGTTTATAACAATCCATTTGAAGTCAGTAGTGTGTATGTATTCACTAAGCTCCCCCTAGTGGCAGATACAAGCAGTCAGAATTATATTGTTTCACTCTATTACTGTGAGAAGGGAAGCTGGGGATTTAGAGTTCTATCTTGGAAAAATAGAGCTCTGACCCTTATGGACATAAATGTTATGATGAAATATTAATATCAGTCAGGACTGTATTCAGGAAAAAAAAATATACAAAAAAATGTCAAGTAAACTGATGGGTCACTTTGAATCCAGAATATAAAAGCACAGGAAGTCCCCTTGAATATTATAAATGACACATCTGATAAAACAAGCAGGAATACCATCCCCTCCCCAAAACAAACGAATAATCCCACTGGGAAGATGGTGGGAAATCCCTAAATCATCCAGAAGCTAAATTGTTCTCATGAATCCAATTTACTAGGTTTTTCCATTAGTGACTACTACATCACACGAATAAGGAAAGAAAGATATTCATGAACGCAGCGACGGAGATAGGAAACATAATCAGGAGATGAAAAAACAAGAACATAATTATATATATGTGTGTATATATGATTTCCACGACTTCCTGTGCTTCGGAGCTTTGCGTGGCCTGGGGATTAGAGGTCACGGGGGTCTTTTGGACAAGGCATTGCAACACGTTTTCTTGAACTGGAACCGTCTTAGTGGCAGCATATGAAACCCTTCTCCAGCACGGTCCCAGGCCAGATGTCTCCTGGAATCTGGAGTATAAACAGCTGCGTCTCTGCTTCCTGTCTCCCAGCCAATAATAATGCAGAGAACTAGCTGGGTGTATGTCTGTGTCTTTAGCTGTGTGTATATGTCCTCTGGGGGTTAATGAATTCCAGATTCGCAGCTTAAACCTCCCCCTGTACTTAACTGATAAAGAAAAGACAATTCTGACCCAGAGAAGGATTCATCGTCCGTCATAACACTGAGAAGAAGAAATTATTCAGCGCAAAACTGCTTTGTATTTTAAGGCTGACAGGATTGATGGGTAACCTATAATCCTTTAAAGCTAAGCCGTATTTCTAATTGAACACAGGCCACATGTTTCTGCTTTATGTTGTACAGCAAACAAGTTAAAGGGGTTCTCAGTAATACAATATGCCCTAACCAAGTAAGGTGAGCAACTAACCAAGGGCCGTTCTTGCTCTGGTAGCTTCGGATTAGTCAACTATTAATTCATCTGCCTTTCATAATAGGAAATAATATGGCCAGCCATAACTTCCAATGGGAGTATAAGTCAATCACCAGATTCTTGTAGTCAGGCAGATTCATGGTTATCTAGCATAGATAGCACCCCTAAGACATGGTAAAACTTTCTACTACAATATACAAAAAATGCTTCCTCTAAAGCCCTGCAAAGAGGAAATAGTATGGCCAGCCATAACTTCCATTGGGAGTATAAGCCAATTACCAGATTCTTGTAGTTAAAACCAGGCAGATTCATGGTTATCTAGCATAGATAGCACCCCTAAGACATGGTAAAACTTTATATTACAATATACAAAAAAATGCAAAGAGGGTTGTATTATAGAAAGGGGTCTTCAACCAATAACCTCTCTGTCTGCTACACGGGAAGCCCCAACCCAAATGCAAACAACTGATCGGAGTATAAACAGCTCCCAAGTTTGGAGTAAACAGAATAAGACACTGAAAGACACAGATCTATCCTCACACATTGTCCTCCCCTACATCTGTTGACCAATGCCTACATGGTACATTAAAGCCTCACAATATCCAGCCCCACACCCAACAAGCTGCCAGGACCTAACTAGATCCTAGTGCCTCTTACCAAGTTACCAACAACCCAGCCTTGGCCACCTTCAGCCTAGCACCCCATTAAATTTACCCCTTTTCAGGTGACCGAGGATGTACTCCTCTACCTCTTCCATCTTGTAGCAAGTCTTGTGATTCTCTCAAATTTGGACTATACAACAGGTCAGCTCATTGTGATCCTCGATGACATTCGTCTTGCAACCCCTTGATGTAGGCCTCGGGACACCAGACCTCAGTAACCCATGGAGTCACTGTCAGGATCCCACTGCCCACTGTGATCTACTAGCATTCAGCCACTTAAACCCCACTTGTCTCTCATACAACACCAATTGGTGAAAGTTATGTATGGCCCTATAGAGTGCCTGAAACAGAAAAAAAAGTTATTTACACAAGGCAACCATAAATACATATATCATGTATCACTAAAACTATAACCATTCATTCAATTTAGCTGAAGAATAATAGACATAACCAGTAAAAAAAAAAAAAAGTACAGTTAGGTGATACAGTATATACAAGTGTGACGTGTGAAGAGTCAATCATTACATATTCCTGTATTGTTGTAGTAATGGAAAGTAAATAATCTAGATGGATACCTGAGCAATGTGGAATGTGCATAGGTGTAAGAAGCTCCTTGGAGATAGAGAGTATGAGGAAACGTTCTCAGAGAGTGATAATGGAGGCATAATAGCACAGTGGAGACCACAGCCTCAACAATGGGTTGCCTAACCACAGATATTTAGTATGTATAGATAGCATTTCTTTAGATTCCATATAAACTTTCTTCCTCCAATCCTCCTGCACTGGTATGAATGTACGCATGGGTAACACCATTGCTCCATTTCTTGGTATAGACCCTTGCGGACACTTTGTCCATGGAGGTATGACATCACATGATCATAGTGAACAGTTGTGAATGTTTGTGGCAGTTATTGACCATAATCATGTTAAATGTCACATTACTGCAGTGAGCAACTATGAACAAGCAGATGGTGACACCAAGGTAACTGGGGCTTGTACTTGCAGTTACTATGATATGTATCATGGCAGCCGTGGTGGGAGCTCTGGTCCTGGGGCACTTGTTATAAGCCTTTGTCCTCTATGGAATACCCTTGTGTGATGTGTCTGGTGGACGGTAAGTGGGATACCCATGATGTTCTTAGTGAAATGATGCAGCCAGAGACAGGTTTAACTAAACAACAGAACTTCACTTAAAGTGACTCTGTACCCACAATCATTCCCCCCCAAACCACTTGTACCTTCGGATAGCTGCTTTTAATCCAAGATCTGTCCTAGGGTCCGTTCAGAAGGTGATGCAGTTATTGTCCAACTTTTAAACTTGCAGCCCTGTGCCAAACGGCCGTGGCTTGGAGTATCTGTGCCCTAACTTTGCACCACCCCTCCATCCCTCCTCCCCACCCTTTTTCCTATTCCTCTGCAGTGAACACTGCACAGGTGCCTTAACGATCCAGCCCATGTGCCGTGCTGACACAGGTGATGAATAGGAGAAAATCTGCCTGGAACATTCATAATGATGAAGAGGGTGAGGAGGAGGGAGGGGTGGTGCAAGGTTAGGGCACAGACACTTTAGGCCACGCCAATTTGACACAGGTCTGCAAGTTTAAAAGTTGATTTTTAGGACAATAATTGCATTTCCTGCCAAACGGACGCCGGGACAGATCTTGGATTAAACGCAGCTATCCGACGGTACAAGCGGTCTGGGGAGGGGGGGGGGGCAGATTATGGGTACAGATTTGCTTTAAAATATAGGCTTGAAATGCTAGTTAACTGCTGTGGCTGCCTCATACCTTTTTCCTGTATATTGAATCTCTGACAACCACTATACATGGAAATGCAAAGCAGCACCATTCACTTGGATATGACCATTTTAAGGTCAAAGTAATATAACAAAGTTTAATATGTATAACCAAGCAAAATTCAAACATCATTTTGGAGGATTCAGCGCAATGATTCTCATGGGCTTTATATAATCCTTCATCTCTCCTGTGGTGGCACTACAGCAAAACAATCTCAGTTCCCCCTGACTAGATCCAACTTTTCCCAACACCTGGGGAGGAGCGACAGGGAGCGGAACAGAGTTGAAAGGCAGCCGGCTAATAGGCCGCTTGCCAAACAAACTTAGCGCCTCACTCTTTTTTTACATCGATTCACTCATCTCCAATTTTGAACCGTGACAATAAACAAAAGGTAATGGGTGGATGGGATTAAATGTAGAACATGATGATGATAAGGGGGACAAGAGTCCACATCTGATCACCACATCTCATTTACACTTTTAGAAAAGCTGTTAAAGTCATGGGTGGTCTATCCATAGTTCCTTTTACCATTGTATCGGTAATGTACTGGTCCATTGTAGGAGGAATCCATGAATAATTTTTTCATAGATACATATACCATAGATTATATACATTTTGCTTCATCATGATCATGGATTCTGTAAATTATATCTAAACAACATATAAAGCAAAAACACAAACATACAAAAAAAAAAAAATCATCTGAAGTTAAGGACATAAATCAGCAGGAAAATGTCATCCCAGACAAATTCCAGGCTGGATTCCAGTACTCATGGGTATTATGTGTATACAACAATAATGTGTTCTCCAGATGTGAGCTACCTACATGTAAGAGGCAAATCAATTAGGCACGGTGGGGAACCCAGCAATAACTGGACATCATTTCTGCTTGCTCCGGAGGATGTGCATCTGGACGCTTAGTCAGTATAATGCGGATATATCAGCCCAAATCTAACTTTCTCAAGCATTCACTTACTTTTGTTACATATTTTCTTATGTGTTTCCAATTAAATAGCTCCAAGGAGACTGCGGTGAAGGAAATAACAGCCTCAAATTGTCTGCTATATATTTTTCTATGAAGTCTTGCTTACTTCCGCTTAGATAATAACATCATATTTGGCTCCAATTTTTGAAAGCGCAGATGTAGCTCACAGGTGTACAGCCTGATCTAACACCAAAGACAGACATGCTACCTCCATACTGTGTCAGGTAATCCACACAGAGGAGGAGAATATAATATTACAGAGGGGAAGCTGGAGGCTTGGGCTGAGAAATAGCGCATGGAGTTTAATGGAATGAATATAAGGTTATGCACTAAATGCACTAAATAATAAAATGATGAACAATGTTCAATGACAATTCCAATGAAAAAACACCTAGGTATATCTAAACACCATAGACCCCCCATATCAATGATGACATTTCAGCTGTCAGTTATATCTCCTGCCAACCACCTATCTTCCCCATACACAGGAATACTTGGCAAAGCCGAGCATTCATGTGTTCTCTATGGGAAGGGGTAAAATACATGGCTTATTTTTCTCTGAACAAAGGTGTTGGCCCTGATTTTCTTTCATGCCCGACGCTATCACCACCGGCATCATCTGTTGGTGGTGGTTCTAGACGGCCCTATACAGTTAGATGGCCAAATCCGACACGAGTGGTGTATGGGGACCTTAACCTCCCTTATTTAGGAATTCGAGAGGTTAAAGGGGTTAACTGCACTACAAAAATATGGCCACTTTCTTCTAGAGACAGCAGCACTCTTGTCTCCAGTTTGGGTGCAGTTTTGTAACTCCCTTATTTAGGAATTCGAGAGGTTAAAGGGGTTAACTGCACTACAAAAATATGGCCACTTTCTTCTAGAGACAGCAGCACTCTTGTCTCCAGTTTGGGTGCAGTTTTGTAACTCAGTTCTATTGAAGTGAATGGAGCTTAATTGCAAATCACACCTAACCTGGAGACAAGAGTTGTGTTGTCTCTGGAAGAAAGTGGCCATGTTTTTTGTAGCACTGGATAACCCCTTTAAGTATAATCAAACCTGGTGTTAGGCTGTATTCACACGTTCAGAGATTTTCAAGGTCCGCTATCTACCTCCATGATCCGTGAAAAACCATCCGTGATTGCATCCGTGTCCGTGTTTTTCAAGGATCTGTTTAAAGCTTTTTAAATTACACTGATTACATCACATCCATTTTCACAGACAGCATGGATGTCAGATCATAAACTTCTATGGGGGAATCTGTGCCATGATCTTGTCTGAGTTATGACATGTCCTATATTTTCACGGAACGTATTGTGGATTCATGAAAAAACGGAACGTGTCAATAGCTCAATAGAATACAATGGGCTATAAAATTGTCCATGAACACGGATTCGTGATTACGGACAACTTCATGGAAGGTGTAAATAAGACCTTAAAGGAGAAGTTCGGCAGAATTTTTTATTTAAGTATTCTATTGCTCCCCAAAAATTATACAAATCACCAATATACACTTATTACGGGAAATCCCTATAAAGTGCTTTTCTCCCTGCACTTACTACTGCATCAAGGATTCACTTTCTGGATAACATGGGGATGTCACTTCCTTCCTGGTCGTGACATCACCATTTTATCCAGGAAGTGAAGCCTTGATGCAGTAGTAAGTGCAGGGAAAAAAGCCCTTTATGTGCCTTTCCCGTAATAAGTGTATACAGTGGTACCTCGGTTCTCGAACTTAATTAGTTCCAGAAGGCAGTTTGAGAACCGAGCAGTGTCTTCCCATAGGAAATAATGTAAATGTGTTTAATTGGTTCCAGCACCCACCAATAATTACCTACAATACTCATTTATTACAGTAAAGTGCCCAGTATAATCTCTACAGTACAGAACTATACTGTACAGTACATTATACACCAGAAACATTCAACAAAACCAGCATTTATAGTACAGTAGTCACCAACTCCTCACTCATCCCTTAGGGCCTTATTACACGGGACGATTATCATTTGAAAAATCGTTAGATCGTTCGCATTTGAACGATAATCGTTTAGTGTAATAACAGACAGCGATTAAACGACCAAAGAGAAATCGTTAGTCGTTTCATAGAGTTTAGACCTATTTTTATCATTGATCGTTCGTAAATAGTTTGCATGGAATAAGACGTCATTCGCAGTAGCGACAAACGCAATAGCAATAGTTGTGCCCAGTAGTATTATCGAGGTACATTAATCCATTATTTTTGTCTTCAAAGTTAAAACCAGAACTATAAGATAAAACAAGAGAGATATTCTGAAATCTTTACACTAAGAATTTTTGTCACATTTATTCTGTTGACATATATTAAAATTTTGGAGTTCAAAAAGGAGGGACTCAAGAAACAAGGCAGTAGGGAGATGTAGGCTATGCTTAAAGGGGTTATCCAGCGCTACAAAAACATGGCTACTTTCTTCCAGAGACAGCCCCACTCTTGTCTCCAGCTTGGGCGGGGTTTTGCTGCTAAGTTCCATTGAAGTGAATGGAGCTTAATTGCAAACTGCACCTGAACTGGAGACAAGAGTCGTGTTGTCTCTGAAAGAAAGTGGCCATGTTTTTGTAGCACTGGATAACCCCTTTAAATAACATAACAGTAATTCACATCACATGTAAAATGTATGGATCACAAAGTAGCTAATTTAGGGTCTGTTCACATCTACAAATGGAGTCTTTATTGCAGATCTCATCATTTTTGCCTGGTATACTGCATATGGTGCTTTGACATGACTCAGTGGACCCATTGGGTAGCGTTGGTGTCTGGCATGTAACAGATGCACTATAAACAGAAGTCACAATGCAGGTGTAAACAAAGCTCTATAAAGGCTGCGGCCCCCTTCCTTCTAATCCTTCTGATTGCTCAGTGAGATGATCTGCCTGGAAATAGACTTAAGCAGTTTTTTTTTTAAGTGAATAATGATTTTAGGAGGGGGAGGAGAAAAACCACCAGACAGGTTGCAAGGGCAAGTACTGTATATAAAACATGCAGGTAACAGACAGAATAGACTAGAATAAAAACTCACTATTAGATGGCAAATGAATAACGAAGGTGGAGATGAGGTCCTGATATAGATAGATTATGAACAGGAACAGCTACAATACCTGCGGCAATGTTCTGCTGGGAAACCCTGGGTCCTGGCATTCCTTGTTACTATGACATGTATCGCCTCCCTTACATTGTACAGACCTAGTACATCTCTTTATAGTAACAGTACTCCCTAATGACAGTGGCCTCTATCAGCAGGATAACATGTCCTACTTACCACACTGCAAACATTGTTCAGGAATGGTTTGAAGAACATGACAAAGAGAGTAAAGTGTTGACTTGGCCTCTGATAAGGTGATCATTTTTACTATGAGAGTAATATGCAAATGGTGATCAGGAATATTCCCCAGTATGCGGAAGTGTAACGTGAAGCTCATTAAGTAACAGTCGTCCTTCATGTTATGTCCCCACCAAGGAGTTAAAGTGACACTGTCACCCCCTTTTTGCATTCTGACTTCTCCACACAGGTGTAAAGGGTAAATTTAGCAGTTTTCATACCTTACTTTATATCATACATCATGGTGCTTGTTCTAGTAAAAAGTGATCTTTTATCAACTGCAGATTGTGTTAAAGCGGTAGTGCGGCGGTAAACAATTATTCACAGACTAACACACATTACAAAGTTATACAACTTTGTAATGTATGTTATGTCTGTGAATGGCCCCCTTCCCCGTGTCCCACCACCCCCACCCGTGTACCCGGAAGTGTGGTGCGCTATACTCACCTGTCACGTGCCGACACCCGTCTCTGATCTTCAGCGAGTGACGTCTTCTTCGGGCGGATGGCGAACAGCTCCGACTGTCCCGAATGCCGGCCGCCCTCTGCAGCGTCATCCGATGCTCAGCCGCGATGACGCGACGAGGGGGGAAGGGTGGTAACGACTCGGCCGTCCGTCCGAAGATGACGTTTGGCTCAAGATGGCGGACGGCCCTCGACGCGGATCAGGTAATGTATAATGCACCACACTTCCGGGTACACGGGTGGGTGGGGGGGACACGGGGAAGGGGGCCATTCACAGACATAACATACATTACAAAGTTGTATAACTTTGTAATGTGTGTTATTCTGTGAATAATTTCTGAGCGCCGCACTACCCCTTTAAAGCGACTTTGTACCCACAATCTGACCCCCCCCCCCCCAAATCACTTGTACCTTCGAATAGCTGCTTTTAATCTCAGATCTGTCCTGGGGTCCGTTTGGCAGGTTATGCAGTTATTGTCCCAAAAAACATCTTTTAAACGTACAGCCCCGTGCCCAATGGCTGGGGCTTAAAATATCTGTGCCCTAACTTTGCACCACCCCACCGTCCCTCCTCCCCACCCTCTTCAACATAAGTAATGCCACTGGAAAATTTTCTCCATGCTGAACATTTGCAAAGGTGTCTTAACGATTAAGCCCATGTGCCGGGCTGACACAGGTGGGGAATACTAGGCAATCTGCCTGGAGCATTCCTAATGATGCAGAGGGCGGGGAGGAGGGACAGAGAGGTTGTGCAAGCCTAATGCATGCACAATGTAGGCCACTCCCGTAGGGCACGGGGCTGCAAGTTTAAAAGTTGTTTTTTAGGACAATAGCTGCATCACCTGCCAAACGGACCCCAGGACAGATCTTGGTTTAAAAGCAGCTATCTGAAGGTACAAGCGGTTTGGGGGGGTCAAATTGTGGGTACAGAGTCACTTCAAGTGGGCTTCACAGCAATAGCGCGACTTAGCCCCGCCCACTGCACCACTGTTGGCCCCACCCCTCTGTTACGTCGGGGGCGGGGCCTATGTGTCTTTGACTTCATAGAGAAGCATGGCCAACGCCCACTTAGCACAATCTGCAGTTTATAAAAGATCAATTTTTACTTGAAGAAGCACCATGACGTATAATATAAAATGAGGTATGAAAACTGCTAAATTTACCCTTTACACCTGTGTAGAGAAGTCAGAATGCAAAAAGGAGGTGACAGTGTTACTTTAAGTCCCTATTACCTGCACAATACTGAAGGGGGCTGCAATTGTCGACCTCGCTTCCTCCTCATTCCCCACTCCCTGCCTGTGCTAATACAAGAACAGACAGTGAGCGGAAAGGACTGTGGAGCTGCAGGAGGGGCTGTTTGGGTGGCCCATTGAAGTCAGTAGCAGTCTGCTGCTGTCGCTTCTATTACATGGAATAACAAGCAGCATTAATCGGCTAAGTACGTCCGATAATCGTTTGGTGTAACAGGGCCTTTACTCTATTGGGACAATCTTCTGTCACCAAGAAGATAGCTATATCTTTCTAACCAGAGTGGCTCCTAACTACATTTACAGAAGGCAGACTTGCCGGGGACCCACCTCTAACATAAGTCATCACTAAAACCTATTACATAGGGCAACGAGAAGGAGCAAGCGAGCGCTGACCTCATACCCCGCTCACTGCGCTATTACACGCGTTGGCAGAGAGCTGGTAGGAGCCGGGGGCTGCCTGGGTGATCGTTAGATCATATGGGCAGTCCATAGAAGATCCTATTCTTTGGAGATCGCTGCTATCCTCATCACTGATTCTTCAACGTGTTGGAAGACAACGATCAGCCGACATTGTGCACATAGCTATTATCAGCCATAACAGTCGGTATCGGCCGATAATCGCTTTGTGTAATAGGGCCTTAGGCAACATTGGTGCTATTCACCCAACATGATCACATTTACAACCTACTGCTTATAAAGAATATACTGATAAAAAAATGTTGATGGGTAAAAAAATCGAGGCATGTACTAAGGCTTATATTTGTTTCTGAGAGGTTCATGGAAAGGAAACACTACATGTGGAAGTGTTTATTGGATGGAGAGTGTCGCCCTTTGTTCCTCCACGGCATAGAGCCAGTTGCGAAAGGTTGCGTCAGATAAAGTTATCTCATAGCCGCACTAAGTGGGATGTGTTATAAGTGTCACAATTAATTGACCATGCTGAGCATCTTAAAAGGTTTAAGGAGATGTACTATCTTCAAAGTCACAGACACTTTTAAGGATCAAAAGAATAGGAGTCTCACCCCTGCTGACTGCTGACTGGAGACTAGGGATATTCTGCTCCTGGTAAGAATGAGTTAATATGCTTGGAGGATGGACAGTATTTCTAGCACATTCATGTCATGCATGTGTAAACTATGGAGTGGATAATTTAATAAAGGAAAAGTCAACTTCTATAGAGGTTTGGGGTCAGCGGGAAGCAGATGTGAAACCATTACGTTTATTCCTTAGAGGCTTCACTTATGTTTTTTACATATATTATCTGTTCCAAAACTTTTTTTATGGATAGGGAAGAGGTAGAGAACTGTGGCTGAAACTCTGTTGATTCTTTAAGTGTGATAATGTTAATAATACGGCTTTCTTATACTTTTCTTATACTTTACAGCATGCAGATTTGGAACAGTGTTTATTTATTTATTTATTTTTTTACCATCATTTATTCAATCTTTGATATCTAATTTAAGGCACTGTCCCAAAATAATTTTTTTTCCTCTTTCTACAACAACGCAATCAGAGAACTCATACAAATAAATTTGGTGGTCCAACCCATAGGTCAGCCGCCCCATGATTATAAACTTAGTACACTATAGGACCTGATAGAAATACTTTACAGGAGATAAAATAGTGTTTATAACTATAACAGTGATAACTGTCCACAGTCTGAACAATCTACAAGCACAACAAGAACTTTTTTTTTTTTTTTCATGAAGAATTTGTAAAATTCTTTACTATAGATTTTTTTCATAGAATTTTTAGGGTGTGTTTTTATTTAATTACCGAGTATGTTTTGCAGGCCCCGCTAATGAATGGGACACAATGCAATGTTTTTGTTCCAACATGACAGTTTTGATAAACCAAGGACAGAGATATATAACAGATTACTTTGATATACAGCGGGAACATTCACATCCTGTGCATTCTGACCAGCCCTCCACACTCTTTCCCAAGCGTGTTCTTTCCCAGCTATTTATCCAGCAGGCTCTTGTAATAAGGAGCTAGTTAATGGAATACAGAATGCCTTTTGGTGTTGCCTTGCCCTTAATTGAATTAATTTTGACTTTAGGAGAGGCCCAGACTCCTTCTTGTGAATGCCCCTATAAACAATGCATATCTGTTCACAGAGTAGACAGCCGGGAGCCAAAATATAGGACTACACTGACTCACTCACGTAAATATGACAATAAAAACAATAAAATAGTCAAAAACAGAGAAAAGTGTACATTTAAGATGTATTATATACGTTTCTTTTGTATGATGTAAAGACAGTGATGATGGAACATGCCTCTGTATGAAACCAGAGTTCTATTGAGTTACAGCATGTATCTGTACAACACAAAACGTATATGAAGCTATATACAAATAAATAAATAAAAATTTGAAAACATTTTGATACAATTTAAAGGGGAACACTCATGAAATGAAAACAAAAAATCAGAGAAAGGCAAGGGAGTCCAGGGTCATAATAAACTATGTATACTTACCCATCCTCATGTCCTACAGCAATGCCTTTGCGATATCTTCCAGCTGCCTGCAGCGTCATGTACCCAGCTGATGGATTCTCCGCTCAGCCAATCAGTGACTTTGGTGGAACACCGCTTCAGTCACTGACTGGATGAGCAGGCAATCCATGACAGTCCATGACAGTGAGAGCGGCGCTATGAGAGAACTGGGTAAGTATACATTTTTTTAATATGTCCCCCCCCCCAACTAAAGCCAGTTTTTTAGTTTAATGGGACTTCTCCTTTAAACCATCTGTATTATTTAAAACCTCGGTTAGCTCCAGCTGATAAGATACTACAGTTGCTATGAATATGAACAGCCATTGGTTGTATTCTTTAAAATGATACAGTATATCCGTGTCAATTTTAAATAGTTTCATACAAGGTAAGTAGACAAAACTTTTATGCTTATGTATATTTGGCAGACAGATACACATACACATAATAAATTAATATAAATGCACAGATCTGGCAAAAAGTCATTTCTGTGAAATCTGCTTTTGATGGAATGGGGGAGGGGGTCGGGGTGACGTCCGCCTTAGCACAGAACACATAGATTTGAGGAGGTGAGGACATCCAGGCAGCTCACATGCACCAGGATTTATATAGTAGTGTGTGCCTCTCCTTAGACCCAGCATGTCTAAGCCCTGTTGGTTATTATGAAACACCAATCCTAATACATCCCCCCCCCCCATTATGTATACCTTGAATATATTGATAATGCAAGTAATGTTTGGGAGAACTTTCTAATAAGAATGTATTTAAAGGGAATGTATCATGAGCAATTGACCCATTGTTTAAAACATGTTTTTGTGTTAAACATATTTTTTAAGAATTTTCGATGATGTGTTTTTTAATTTTCCATTTTATTCTCTATAGTATAAAAAAATCCTTAAATCTTGCAGTTTTCATTCTTACCATTTGGTCTAAAACTAAGCTAAGACTTTATGTTGTGTTTGTGGTGATAAGAGGAGACTGCTGTAAAGTGATCTCTACAGCATTGCAGCAACATGTGACACCAGTAGATAGAGAGCACCATTATAAAGGACTTTTTACACAGGCTGATTATCGGCCAGGAGTGTTGCTAGAAATGCTCCTGCGGACGATAATTGGCCCATGTAAAAGTGACACAGATCAGCTGAGGACAAGGAAAACTCGCAATCCTTGGCTGATCAGGTCTTTAGAGCAGACTTTCAAATTTATCATTGTCTGGCACACATCTTCCTCTGTAAACAGGGAATGTGAGCCTGATAACTATAAAAGAAAACTGACAGCACAGATATGTATATATATATATATATATATATATATATATATATATATATATATATATGTCCTGTCAGTTTAAAGACACAAGCAGCAGTGTATACTTACCAGCCTCGCTGCTTGACTCCTCTACTCCGGCCGCTGATTGTATCTTTAGGCCCTGCCTCCTCCGGAATAATTTACAGCTGGAGGAGGCGGGACCTGAAGATACAGCCGGCGGTTGGAGGACTGAAGGAGATGTGCCAGATCACAAGCCGCATGGATGTAAGTACACACTGCTGCTTGTGATCTTTAAACTGACAGATAAGATATATACATATCTGGGCTGTCATTTTCCTGGGCTACACAAACAATCCTTGTATTGTTCATGCAGCCCGGGCCCTCAATTGGTCATGACATGTAAAGGCACTGCAAACGAGCGCCGATCTTAGGCGAATGTTAATGCTGTTTTTTTTTGTAATGACAGCTGTTAGGGTATGTTCACACAAAGCGGTGGAATTCCGCCGTGAAATCCTGCCCGCCTCAGTGTCCTACACTGTCTCTATTGGAGGGCTCGTGCGACTCTGTTACCCCCACTCTCCGTGCAAAGAATTGACATGTCAATCCTTTGAGCGGAGGCACACTGCGGAATTCCATCGCTTTTACTCAGTGTTAAAATAATCTTATAATGATCCTGATCATTATTTACAGTCGTCATTATAAAATAACGGACATTATTTGGCCTAAAAAAGACGGTGTGGGAACATATCTATAAAATGGAAACAGATTAGAAATAAAGAACATGTTTTAGTATCTGACTCTTCCCACTTGTGGCAACACATCCCCTTTAACCATAATGTCCCATGACCTTCTTTTTGGGTTTAGACATAGTCAAGAATCATCTTAAACTGCATTACAGACAAAGAACAATAGGCCCAGTTGTCATCCCGCATGCTCACATATTAATCACATGTGTATGACAGGAATGGTAAGGGAGTACATTCTCCAGATACCTTGAAACTATAGGAGATAACTAGAGTAATGATGTCTGCTGTAGAGAAGGGTTAAAGGCAACGTCATCCCAAAAAGATTACGTTTAGGACTATCAAATGAGATAGGTCTAGCAGCTCTTTCTATCTAGGTAGTTCTGATGCATATGGACATAAGAATGATCTACAATGATCATTTTACAGGTTTTGTACTTGTTAGTGCCCCAATATTAGTGCCTATATAACAGAGCTAGCCATAATTCCAAGTAACAGTATGTGCCTATGTAATAATACACACATACATATACACACAGTGGTACCTCCGTTCTCAAACTTAATTGGATCAGGAAGGCAGTTTGAGAACCGAGCAGCATCTTCCCATAGGAAATAATGTAAATGTATTTAATTGGTTCTGGCACCCACCAATAATTACCTACAGTACAGAGCAGCACTATATACTGTACAGTACATTACAGAAGAGCACTATATACTGTACAGTACATTACAGAAGAGCACTATATACTGTACAGGACATTACAGAAGAGCACTATATACTGTACAGGACATTACAGAGCAGCACTATATACTGTACAGGACATTACAGAGCAGCACTATATACTGTACAAGACATTACAGAACAGCACTATATACTGTACAAGACATTACAGAGCAGCAGTATATACTGTACAGGACATTACAGAGCAGCACTATATACTGTACAGTACATTACAGAAGAGCACTATACTGTACAGTACATTACAGAGCAGCAGTATATACTGTACAGGACATTACAGAGCAGCACTATATACTGTACAAGACATTACAGAACAGCACTATACTGTACATTACAGAGCAGTACTATATACTGTACAGGACATTACAGAACAGCACTATACTGTACATTACAGAGCAGCACTATATACTGTACAGGACATTACAGAGCAGCACTATATACTGTACAGGACATTACAGAGCAGCACTATACTGTACATTACAGAGGAGCACTATATACTGTACAGGACATTACAGAGCAGCACTATATACTGTACAGGACATTACAGAACAGCACTATACTGTACAGTACATTACAGAGCAGCACTATATACTGTACAGGACATTACAGAGCAGCACTATATACTGTACAGGGCATTACAGAGCAGCACTATATACTGTACAGGACATTACAGAACAGCACTATACTGTACATTACAGAGCAGCACTATATACTGTACAGGACATTACAGAACAGCACTATATACTGTACAGGACATTACAGAGCAGCACTATATACTGTACAGGACATTACAGAACAGCACTATACTGTACATTACAGAGCAGCACTATATACTGTACAGGACATTACAGAACAGCACTCAGGGCCGTATTTACCACTAGGCACCTGTGGTCCGGTGCCTAGGGCAGCACCTTGCAGGGGGGCAGCACCAGGGAGCGGGGGGGGAAACAACTTTTTTTTTTTTTTTTTAAGTCTTCCACCTTCGGTCAGACTTGCCAGTAAACTTGGTGACTTTTTGAGGGGGGGAGGGGGGGAGGTATGATCAGTTCTGGTGTGGCTGTATTGTTCAGGTCTGGTATAGCTGTGACGCCTGAAGCTATTACCTACCAATCTACCAATCCTGTGGTGAGAATTCCATCAGACAATATGCAGATGGCTCTAATCATTCATTCAATGTAGAAATTTATTTGTTAAGCAGTTAAAAATCCTAAAAATGTGATTCAGACAACGCTTCTACAAGTAAAGAAATGCATGTAGCCGAAACCACGCTCCCCCATGTTGGGGCGGGCATCTTTAGGTTTTGTGCCTAGGGCAGCAGCAGCTGTTAATACGGCCCTGTGTATATATATATATATATACATATATATATATATATATATATATGCCACAAAATATTTCCAAAAAAAGTAACACAAGTCATAGTACTAGTCAGCAGTGCTATTCACAGTGTTCCCATTTTTATGTTTCTCACCATACTGTCAAAAGAGCCTTCAACTTATTCTGAAAATCAGAATGAAAACCCTATAAAACCTTGTGAGTCCCAATACTCATAAAATGGCTGGACAAGATCAAGGTCACTGACAATTTTTTTTCCATTGTGTGGGAGTTCCTCAGCTGGGTTTTTTGCCCACAATAAACTGAGCTACCCACAGGATAGGCCATCAGTCATTGATCAGTGGGATTCTGACAACACTCTCGCCAGTTAAACCTTAATGAATTAGGTGCTGGAGGAGGCCACGTCTCCTTCCCTCTGTGCCGCACCTTCCCCAGAGGGGAATCAGCGCCTTCTCTCTGGTGCAACTTTAATTATTCTCCCCTACAGTGTATAGAGACAAAGGTTTCCGGACCCATTCACTGTGTAGTGCAGGCAGTGAACATCTGATCGCCAAGGGTGGTTGGTGCTGGGTGTTGTCACCCTGCTGATCATTGAATGACGAGCTATCCTGTGGATAAATGATCAGTACGTTAAGCCTGAAGAACCCCTTTGAGCTGTTTCCTGATTCATCTCTCCCTGACATACACATTAAATGGTTGGCTGGTCCAGCTGAAATTGGTGGGCTCGGCTGACATTATTTTAATGTATTCAGGCCAGCTTTAGAATAGATTGATAAAGGAAGTTTATATGCACTGAGGCCTGTAGGCCTTGTATATTAATAGCAGCATTTCTATCCATAGGGACAGCTTTACAGTTCTTTAGATTTTTATATATTTCCCACCCACCTTTTTCCTCACAATTCATTGACTTTAAGACCACTAAACTTCTTTTTCTACAGTTCTGTATTTCTGGCCAATAAAATGTCATCTCAGTCAGTTCTCCTTTTCTTCCTGAGGCACGAGCTTCACAATCACTGCTGTTATATGAATAATTTAAGATTTTTTCTTCAGAAAGATTGGAGTTTTTGGCTCAGACACTTGGAAAGGAAATCCAAGTCTAAAAAGAGATCAGTTCGTCCAAACTCGTCCCTGTTCTACAATTCTAATGTTTCTCCACAAAGAGGCCTGCTTTATTTTTTTTACACTATTCTCCCAATCTTTTTGACTGAAAACAGTTTGTATAGAGCTGACCTCTGGGAAATGGCTGATTCCTGCCAGCTGTTTGTACTCCGCTCTTTAAAGATACAAGACGTTTTACACAGATCATAAGCATGATGTAGGAAAATCCATTATCTGGGATCTGCAAAGGACAGCAAAAATACTGCGTGGGCCTAAAGTCAGGTTTACTAGTCATTTCCATAGACTTTTGTATTTTTACATGTGTAAATGTTATCAGTAACAGAGGCAGAAATAGAGTTGAGAAGATCTGTCAGCCATCTAAGCTGGAGACTTTGGATGGTTTGTTGTTCCTGGATCTGCTTGTCAAGGCCATAAGATAGAATGATAAATCAATGACAACTGGTAGATCAATCTCTGCCATGCACTAAGTTGCTATTATTGAGACAAGAAATATCTTTGTAGACCCATCCTACCCTGTTATAGAGCCCGACCCATCATAGACACCTGTCGTCTTAAATAACTATGTTGCAATTGTACCAATGACTGTGCCCGAGTGAATAAAAACTAACATGACTTATCCTCAGATACTATGGGGGAGAGTTATCAAAGGGTGTAAAATATAACCTGGCGTAAACTGCCCAGAGCAACCAATTACAGCTCAGCTTTCAACAGGTGTTGAGGAAAAACCGGATCCAATACTTTGATTGTCTATTGGTTACCCATGTTGTCTCAGATTAAACTATGTCCCCATGCAGTGACCTATAGCTGCACAATTTTTTATGTAATAGTTTTACCAGCAAAGTTGCCCAGTAGATGCTGCCTGTAAGCCTGTGGTTATATCTGCATGTGTAAACGTTGGAGCATGTTATTATTGTTGATCAATATGTGTATTTGATGGTTATTATTAATAAGTGAGATGCACTGATCACATTGCTCTTTGATACTTTCATTCGGATCCGTAGCAACTAGAGATGAGCGAACCTGGAGCATGCTCGAGTCGATCCGAACCCGAACATTCGGCATTTGATTAGCGGTGGCTGCTGAAGTTGGATAAAGCCCTAAGGCCAATGGCGGATTATAATGTGGGCGGTTTGGGAGGCCGCCCGGGGCCCGAGGCTCCGGGGGGCCCATGCCACGCCACCCACATTATAATGCCGCTGCGGCCCGGCCCCCCCTCGCCACTGCAGGCTCTTGTGACCGCAAGCATTGTTTTGCTTGTGGTCACAAGAGTCCTGCTCTTACTGTCCCCCGGCTGATGCGCAGCTGCCTTAGGTGTCCCGTCCTATCCCCGGCAGAGCGCGCAGAGAGCTCCCCGTGCACCTGTGGCTGTGACGCGCGCGCTGCCGGGGGATAGGTCGGGACACCTCCGGCAGCTGTGCAACAGCCGGGGGACAGACGGAGCCTGCAGGACAGGAGAGGATCGACGGAGGAACGGGTTGTAAGGTGAGTTTTTTTTGTTTTGTTTTAAATCTGCCTGCACGGAGGGGGGGAAAAGAGGGGGGACCATCTATAAGAGGGGGAAAAGAGGGGGACCATCTATAAGAGGGGGGGGAAAGAGGGGGACCATCTATAAGAGGGGGGGGAGAGGGGGACCATCTATAAGAGGGGGAAAAGAGGGTTACCATCTATAAGAGGGGGGAAGAGGGGGACCATGTATAAGGGGGGGGAGAGGGGGACCATCTATAAGAGGGGGGACCATCTATAAGAGGGGGGGGAGAGGGTGACCATCTATAAGAGGGGGGGAAGAGGGGGACCATCTATAAGGGGGAACAGGGGGACCATCAATAAGGGTATAAGGGGGGGAAAAGGGGGACCATCTATAAGGGGGGGAAGAGGGGGACCATCTATAAGGGGGGGAGAGGGGTACCATCTATAAGGGGGAAGAGGGGTACCATCTATAAGGGGGGGGGTACCATGTATAAGGGGGGGAAGAGGGGGAACATCTATAAGGGGGAGAAGAGGGGGACCATCTATAAGGGGGGGAGAGGGGGACCATCTATAAGGAGGGAAGAGGGTGACCATCTATAAGGGGGGGGAGAGGGGGACCATCTATAAGGGGGGGAGAGGGGTACCATGTATAAGGCGGGGTAGAGGGGGACCATCTATAAGGGGGGGGACAGGGGGACCATCTATAAGGGTGGGGGAAGAGGGGGACCATCTATAAGGAGGGAAGAGGGTGACCATCTATAAGGAGGGAAGAGGGGGACCATCTATAAGGGGGGAAGAGGTGGACCATCTATAAGGGGGGGAAGAGGGATACCATCTATAAGGGGGGGAAGAGGGGGACCATCTATAAGGGTGGGGGAAGAGGGGGACCATCTATAAGGAGGGAAGAGGGTGACCATCTATAAGGTGGGAAGAGGGGGACCATCTCCTAGGATTAGCACCCTCTTCTCCTGACATCCTCTGTGCTGCTGTGACCTCCCCTATAAAATCAGCACCCTCCTCTCCTGACATCCTCTGTGCTGCTGTGACCTCCCCTATAGATCAGCACCCTCCTCTCCTGACATCCTCTGTGCTGCTGGGACGCTGCGACCTCCCCTATAAGATCAGCCCCCTCCTCTCCTGACATCCTCTGTGCTGCTGTGACCTCTCCTATAGTATCAGTGCCCTCCTCTCCTGACATCCTCTGTGCTGCTCAGACCTCTCCTATAGATCAGCACCCTCCTCTCCTGACATCCTCTGTACTGCTGGGACCTCTCCTATAGGATTAGCACCCTCCTCTCCTGACATCCTCTGTGCTGCTGTGACCTCCCCTATAAGATCAGCACCCTCCACTCCTGACAGCCTCTGTGCTGCTGTGACCCTGCGACCTCCCCTATAAGATCAGCTCCCTCCTCTCCTGAAACCAGGTGGCAGTATGTTTATTGGGGGCAGTGGAGGTGGGGTGGACAATGCTTACTGGGAGCAGCAAGGGACCAAACACTATGTTTATTGGGGCCAGCAGGGAGGGGAGGCAGGCAGTGTTTATTGGGGACAGCGGGGGGGGGGGGGGGCAGTAGCGGAGTATAATGTGGGCGGATTGACCGGGGGGGGGGGCAGGTTGGGTGGACAGCCCGGGGCCCAGGGTACATTTAATCCACCACTGCCTAAGGCTATGTGGAAAACATGGATATAGTCATTGGCTGTATTCATGTTTTCCAGACAACCTTAGAGCTTTATCCAAGTTCAGCAGCCCCAGCTAATCAAATACCGAACGTTCGGGTTTGGATGGACTCGAACCCGATTCGCTCATCTCTAGTAGCAACTCTAAGCTTTCCATTAGTATTACCATAGCAGTGGAACAGTCGTTAGATTTCCGTTTTCGTGTAACACGTGCAAGTCAAGCAGGAGAATAAATAGTTAAACAAACACAAGGTAATCAGTAATACCTCTCAGAGGCCAACACAGCAACACAATAACAAGGCGGACGATGACAGATAAGGACCACCTGGTTCATTAAAAGTGCATGTTTCCCAGGCTTGTGCAAAGCCTACAGCATTGGATTTCAGCTCGGAATCCCCTCTGTGTACAATGTCTATGCTTTAGGGGGTAAATTTAAAAATAAAAAAAAAAGGAAAACACTCGAAATTATTGAATTCTGAGCTGTCAGAAAAGGCAAACTAATAACATTACCGGGAAGAAATAATTACATTTTTGTATGTGTGTCAATCATTCTCTAGTCACATCATTTGAGAAACTCACAATCACATATGGATGTGATCTCTGGAATTAGCTGAAAATGGGGTTTAACTCAAACTGTTTTTCCGAAAATCATAAAAAGTCAGAATAAATTGGTAATGTTCTCTAAGTGCAGCAGGCCCATGTTGTGGTGCATTAAAAAGGTACAGCCACTCAGGGGCCTACTGATTCCAGAAGAAACCCCTTAAGACATTGGGGGAAATTTATCAAACATGGTGTAAAGTGAAACTGGCTCAGTTGCCCCTAGCAACCAATCAGATTCCACTTTTCATTCCTCACACTCTTTGGAAAATGAAAGGTGGAATCTGATTGGTTGCTAGGGGCAACTGAGCCAGTTTCACTTTACACCATGTTTGATAAATCTCCCCCATTGAGTTTAGAGCAGATCATTCGCTATCATGCTATCACTTTAGGGAGGTAATAAAAAGAATCCTTACGCTGGTTCCACACATGGCAATTTTTTTTAAAAAAAACTGGCATTGAAGTTTTTGAGCAAAAACCAAAAGTGGATTCAAAGTAATGGCTACAGTAAAGCAGTACAGTAAGCACTTCTATCTGCCCGATCCACTCCTGGATTTGACACAAAACCTGCAGTGGAAGTTTTTGCAAAAAAAACTGTCATGTGTGAAAGCAGCATTAAAATAATTTGCCCACTAATAACATTATAAATGTGTAATTACTGGGGGTCCACAAGGGCATTACCACTGACCTTTGAAATGATGTAAGGGCCAGCTCCAGGTTTTTGTGGGTCCTCAGGCAACAGAGCCTCAGTGGGCCCCTCATCCATCCACTATGCACCCATCATCCACACACTATGCGCAATCACTTTAGACACCACTAACATACAAAAACACGCATTACTGACACAGACCCTGGCTGACACTGACTGATTGACACAGACCCTGACTGACTGATACTTACACACTCAGACACACATACAGTACACACAGCACTTGCAGCTCAGTCTTCTCCCTCTTCCTCTCTGTCAGGTGCTCTCCACACTATAAGGTTGAGAACCTTGGGGTTATGTGATAAGGTCCTTCACCGTTTTCTCTCTCTCTCTGCAGGTCCTGCTCCTTCTCTTCTGTCTCCTAATGTTTAGGCCCCTCACCCTGCACTACAGTGAGCAGGCTAACCATTAGAACACCGGGCCCCTCTCCCTCTCTGGGCTCCTAGAGGCGCTGTGGGCCCCAGCACTTGCCCAGTTTAGCCCTGCGCTGACGCCGGCCCTGATTGATGGAGTGGTATCAGTAGTGATCCAACTGCTAGCATTTCACAATTTTCCTATTAACCCTTTTCTTGCATTGCAACTGAAATACCCTCTTCTGAGCTACTATCATTATTCTAGTAACCCATTATAACCTTTTTTTTTATCTCCTATTATAGTAGGCAATTATAAGTGGCACGAAGTAAAAACTTAAATTTTATGACATCATTAAGTAAAGCTAAACTTTGGATTAATGGGGTAATAAAAATTATGTCTTTTTTAGTGCCCAATATATCTGGCTACTATAATAGAAGTTCAAAAGAAGATGATTTAATTGCTGCATAGTCAAATAGTAGATGGCAAGTAAATACTTTTATTACTCTGTATTAACTAAGGTCCCATATAAGTAGTTGTTATTGTTTCCCAGGTATAGCTTTGTACACTTTGTAGTGTCTCTGGCTGGTGCTACAGCTTTTTGCTGCTCAGTCCTTTTCAAGTGAATGTAGCTGACCTGCAGTACTAAGAACAGCCACTACACAATGTAGGGAGCTATGATTCACTGGAGTGCCACAAACCACTTGAATCAGTTGATCAGTGAAGGAGTCAGATCATTACCTAATTTTCATGGCCTTTCCTAAGGATAGGACATCTATAATAAAGCCCTTAATAACCAAAATTTGAGGCCACCTTTGGGTGGGCTACTTAAGCCTTTCATGACCCAGCCTATAATGGCCTAAATTTTCATTTTTGCATTTTTGTTTTTACCTCCTCACCTTCTAAGAGCTATAGCACCTTTATGTTATCATCTACAGGGCTAGTGAGGTTTTTTTATTTTCAGGAGTACTATGTAATGGCGCCATAAAATGCATGACGGAACCCCGAAAATATTATTCATGGGGCGAAACTGGGAAAAAAACACAATTATGTAACTTTTGAGGGGTTCCCATGACTACATAATACACTTTACCATAAATCTGACATGATATCTTCATTCTTTACGTCAGTCCAAACACGATATGCATGTTTTCATAGCTTTTCTAACGTTTTACTTTTTTTTTTGTAAAACTTTATTTTGCAAATAATTGTGACTTTTTTTTTTTTTTTTTTTTTCGGTTCTATTGTGACAGCCCTGTAGGTGAAAAATGAAACCATCATAAAAGTCTATTGTTTTATTTTTTCACCTACAGGGCTGTATGAGATGTCATTTTTTGTGCCATAATCTGTAGTTTTCATTGGTATCAAGTTCATATAGATTGGATGTTTTTATCACTCTTAATTAATTCCATCGCACAACTTCTGGCAGTCATGGAAAGGATGGGGATTTGCTATTGCTCTACACAGTTCCTGCCACAGACAAAGGTGGCAGCAGAGAGCACTGTTACAGACTGGAAAGAAAATGCAGGATATACAGCATCTAAGTACAAATAGAAAATAATTTACAATTCTATATAACTTTCTTGTACAAGCTGATTTGAAAAACATATTTTTTTCCCCAAAGTACCCCTTTAAAAGCTTTTGACCTACTATAGAGCCTGTCCTGTGTAGTAAAAAGCAAGACAGGGAGAGAAGCACATAGCTGAGTGTTTCTCCCACTCATTTTGACTATTTGTTAAGTTCTGAACACCCATACTGTACCCAATCAAAACTTTTGACATGTCTCTTTGATAAGTCAAAGGTCGTTTAAAGTGACAGAGATTAGACCTTTTGGAAAAATTGTTATCTCTATGGCCCACTTCCTAATGCAGGGGAGCAAGGAAAGTATTGTGTCTACATAACAGATGTCTCTCTCTCATTAAGAAAAACTTGTTGGATCCCACGACATCTAGGGTAATGATCAAATCAAAAGCTCTTTTTCCCATTAATTTTTTTTTATTTTTTTTTTAAAGGTTAAATCATGCTGCATATTAAAGCGAGAGGGAGGGTAAGTCACTGCTAGTAACCGAGAAGAAACAACAAAGTGAACAATGACAGGGACACACTTGAACTTTCTCTGTTTTAAAGACCTCAAGCTGTTCTGTTATTATAGAAACAGGATGTTGTCTTTGTGTGAACTATTGGTTCGAGCTATTAAGGCCTTTTTAAACTTGGCTTATTAGCAGCAGGACTCGGAGATTAAGAAAAGGCAATTTAAGATGCCGTGGGATCAAGTTCCCCTTTAGACGGCACCATTGTGGAACCAAACAGAACCCATGTTGTATCTACATAATGCTTGTCTCCTTCTCAATGAGTCAAAATCTATTCCTCGGCAGAGGCGGCACAGTGGACTGGAGACAGAACAGCGGGTGACTCCAATTAACACATCCTCTCAGACGGAAATTGAGTTAAGCTGTATGCCAAGATCCTTAGCCGGCAATATTCAGCGGCTGTGGTCAATGACAACTAACATGACGGCCAATTGGTAGATATTTAGATTACAGCAATGATTTTTAAAAAGCCTCCATGTTTTAATCTAATTATTTTAATGAGGATATTTTGTGAGATTGGTTTTACCGATTATGTTGTCCAGACGGCTAATAGAGCTAGGTGACCTCTGTGTCAGGAGGCTTTATGCCACCCAGGTTGACAAAACTTAATAGCTGGGCTGACAATGGAAATCTTACTTTCAACTGGTGAGACGGATCTATAAATATTGGAGTTGCTGACAAGTTGAGAAAATAAATGGTCCTTCATCCATTGTGGGATTAAAATGCGGACTGGCCTTCAAGAGCTAAGCACAACAGGAAAGCCAGAAGAAGAAGAAGGAAAGCCAACAGAAGAAAAGCCAACCAAGTATGGGAAATGAAGCAGACGGGCCTGGGAAGAGTTTTTCCTGATCCGCTGATTTCCTAGATATTCTTGAGTTGTATTATCTATAGTCGGGGACATACACACAGTTATTTTGTCAATATAGTAAACATTCTCCTAATTGCTCATATTGTTAAAAAACACTATGAGGGAGATTTATCAAACATGGTGTATAGTGAAACTGGCTCAGTTGCCCCTAGAAACCAATCAGATTCCACCTTTCATTTTCCAAAGAGTCTGTGAGGAATGAAAGGTGGAATCTGATTGGTTGCTAGGGCCAACTGGGCCAGTTTAACTATACACCATGTTTAATAAATCTCCCCCTATATCTTTACAATGTTAAAATAGAGTTTACAAAAGTGCTACCACCAACCTCAAAAAGAATAAACCCCAAACTAAACACAATCAGAAGGATAAGTTGGGGGGTGATATATTTACTTCCACAGGTTCCTTGCACCACTTGCCCTAGATTTCACGCTGTACTTGGTACAACAACATGTATACAAAAGCTTTATATTTCTATTAAAGAGGTATTTTATGAAAAATTAACTTTTTCCCCTACAGGGTAGGGGAAAAGTAGGAGATCACTGGGGGTCCGACCTCTGTGCCCCCTGTAGAAATATAAAGCTTTTGTTTACATGTTGTTGTACCGCGTGAAATCTAGGGCAAATGGTGCAAGGAACCCATGGAAGTAAATATATCACCCCCCAACTTATTCTTTTGATTGTGTTTTGTTGGGGTTTTTTGAGGTTAGTGGTAGCACTTTTGTAAACTGCCGATTTCCATATCGGGCCCCAGCTTCTGTATTATGAATAAAGCCGCGGCTACAGCACATGACCTACAGCTCTATTCATTCCCATAGAGCAATAAAAAGAGCTGAGTACATCACTATTCCGGCGTACTCCGCTCTTTCCATCGCTCCAATGATACTATGATACTAATAAAGGTTATATTTTACAGGTAAGGTTTGGAATTCATTGTCAACTTTCTGGAAAGCAGCAATTTTCTGAATCGGACATATCCATCCATACTATGTTTTGATACTCTGATTCGCACTTCCATTTGGTGGGTGTATAAGCACTCAATAGCTTCTCTATTAGGATATCTTATAGATGCCACAGTTAAAAGGGGTCTGTCCTAGAGGACTAATTCACTTACTTTCACTTGTTTAGAATTTTCCAAAAACAGCACCACCCCTTCCCTCTATAGAACTGAGCTGCAATACCCACACATGTGCTGCTGTTTTAAGTAGAAAGCAGCAATTTTCACCTTATTCTGGAAAACCCCTTTAACTAACTTTACAGATTACTTACTCTACTAATAAAGTTTCTAATAAAACCCAATAATGTAAATTAAAACATTTAGCTGTACCCAAGAAAATATGTGGAATTGCATGAAATAAATTTATGTGGGAAGCAAATAAAGATCTGACTCGGGGGAATATGTATTCAGTGCTGAAAGGAATCCATTAGAAGAGATGTGTGTGAAGCTGGAAATAAGCAACAGGTGGGCTGCAGGGAAAGGAAGTCGGCAAGGTCAGGGCTGATGCTTGGGAACAAAGAGCAGAGAAGCTTCCATCCAGGGATAGTTACATCTTGGGTGATTATTTAAAAATGTGCAGCTTGGGATCATAATGCTTTGTGGCCGGAAGCTGCATCCAAACTGCAATCTAGTTTCATTGGAACACTTTGACCTGTGTTTATGTCTAATACAGTGCCTGAGGGCGTGGAGCATGACACTAAAACATAAAGGCTCCGCCCCTCTGACCTTACAGTTGGTTAAACAAAGTATATGAGATTTGCCCAAAGCAAATATACATAAACTTTCTGTTAGGACCAGCTTTTCAGTTGGAGGGTGCCCCCTGCAGTATCTGACCTTGCCCTTTATGGTGTAGCCTATATAGGAAAGGAAACGATCAGCGGCCTTCCTCGGTCTCTGCAGCTTCAACTCTACCTTCTATTCTCTTCTGGTCCAGTGTCTGCACTGACAGGCTGCTCAGCAAATCACTGGTTAAGTGATTCACTGGCTCGTTTGCTCCTCGCTCCGCTTGCTGCCGGCACTATTACACGCATCGGCAGCGAGCAGGTAAGAGCTGCGGGGGGCCTGCCCTGGATCGTCCGGGCAGCCGATAGAAGACAGCAGCGGTCTGCTGCCCCCGCTCCTATTCCATGAAGCGACGGCAGCACATCATTGCTATCCTAGCCGTTTGTCTTTCAACATGTTGAAAGACAATGACAGACAACGATCAGCCGACGTCTGATCGTTGTCTTCTATTACACCAAATTATTATCGGCCGTAATGGCCATTATCGTCCAAATTCAGCCAATAGTCTTTTCATGTAAAAGGGCCTTAAGAGTGCTTTTTGACAGACCGTCCTGATATGAGCATCGGTCTAGCAGACTGTAACTTATTTATTAAGCCTGTTACACAGCTCAGTGATAGTACAGCTCTCCACTTAATCCCAGTGATCAGCCGATAAACAAGTGATTGCTTAAGGCCGTATTACACGTAGTGATTATAGCGATAACTAGCAATTTTTTAGCAAACGATTCTGAGGTTATTACATTCACCGATTACTTTTATGAACGTTTTTACGCTGTTATAGGGTCGCTAATGGTTCCTCAGGACAGCCCACACAAAATGTTTTATCGACGAACGCCTTATTACACAAATAAATATGCCAACGATCAGCGAACTACCAACGTTAATTTTTCAACATGTTGAAAGACAAAAATGAACTGTTTTTCATTCGTCATTTCATTGTTGGGTGTTATTAGTGTTTTAGCGAATTTTTCAACGATAATCGTTCTGTGTAATAGGGCCTTTAGTCTTCGGCCACTCTCTGGGTACTATTACATGGAACGATAATCGTCCGAATCGGCTGATTATCGCTCCATGTAATAAATACAACGATCAGGCAATGACAACGATCATCGGCCGATCGTTGATATATGTTTGGACCTATTTTCGTCAGGCGCCGACTGCGCATCACTACGTGTAATAGCGGTGCGCGGCCAGCGACTGACGATATACATTACCTATCCACGTTCCAGGGCTGCTGCTGCGGTCTTCTTCTCCACGGGTCCCGCGCGCTCTAGCTTCAGAGTGGCCTGTCAGCTGACAGGCCACCCGGCCAATCACAGGCCGCAGCGGTCCCGGCCTGTGATTGGCCGGGTGGCCTGTCAGCTGACAGGCCACTCTGAAGCTAGAGCGCGCGGGACCCGTGGAGAAGAAGACTGCAGCAGCAGCCCTGGAATGTGGATAGGTATTGTATATAGTTAAGCAAGGGCTGCAAGGACATCAGTAACGATGTCCCTGCAGCCCTTGTTTAACGATTATCGGGCGGTGTAATAGGTCCAGTAAACGAGCAACATTCTAGCACAGTGCTTCTCAATTTCAGTCCTCAGGCCTCACCAACAGGTCATGTTTTGACGATTTCCTTAATATTTCACAGGTGATATAATTATACTCAGTGCATCAGGTATTATCACAGCTGTTCTTTGTATGGGATATCCTCAAAACATGACCTGTTGGTGAGGCCTGAGGACTGGAATTAAGAAGCACTGATCTAGCAGATCGCTGCTCGTTTACAGGTATTATCGTGCCCCCATCAGCCCGTGTAATACCACCCTCTGAGTCTTTGTCTCCTTCTCCCCATACACAGGAACTTTTGGGAAAGCCAAGCGTTCATGTATTCTCTATGGGGAATGGGATGCTCTCTCTAAGACCAAGGGGTCGGGCAGTGATTTTCCACCACGCCCAACCCCTATATCTATTGACATAATCAGTCAGTGGAGCATTGGGAGAGCAGGTTTGGTCAACAAAAGTATAAAGTGTATGGGGACCTTTAGACAGGAAAAGAGCCCACAAAGCCCTTTAAAGGGGTACTCCGGCGGGGGGGCACTTTTCTGATGGGAACGGGGAGGGGGTGGCTGAGGAAAAAGACGTCCACTCACCTCACCGTTCCAGCGGCGGGTCCCGCATCGCGGTGCTCCGGTCCCCGGCCGCTTCCTGGTGTCTGACGCCGCCCGAGACGCTACGTCTCAGGTCTGCTTAGCCACTCAGTGAAGGAGGCGGGATCCGTGTCAAGTCTGCTCAGATCCCGCCTCCTTCACTGACTGGCTGAGCGGACCTGAGACGTAGCGTCTCGGGCGGCGTCAATCACCAGGAAGCTAACCTAACCTACCCTGTTGTAATTTTTGGCCAGTCCTCCACTGCTCGTCCTTCCTTTCTCCTTGATTCTGAGACAAGATGTCTCAGAAGGATCTAGCCACTCAGCCTATTACTAGCTGCAGCCGTGTCCTGTCTGATTGGCTGAGAGGGCAGGTCTTGCTCTAAAATCTCACCTCAGAAACAGCAGATGGGCAGATGTGGACCAGCAAGAGCCACAACAGGAGCTGTAGGGGACTAATCAGTATCACTTTTTTATTTAATTATTTTTACAGCAACCCCATCCTAATTCTGAAACACCCCTTCTGGTCTGGTTCTAATGGCATAACATACATGCTAATATTCTTAAAGCGACATGCCTTCATTTTGTCGTGAGGTCTGAACCTTTCTGTTTTCTCGCTGACAGTATCTACCCAGTGCTGTAACTATATTAGTGTATTGTTCGTCTGTTCCTTGATGCTTCTAATTAAGGAAGTTTCTACTTAAAGAAATAGTCCCATTTCACTCCACAAATACTCTTTGGAAAAGGAAGGATATGACACAGTGCTTTTTTTATTTTATTTCAAAGCCAGTTCTTTGTAAAACAATGAACCAATGACACCTTAATGTGGTCCTGTATTGTCACTGCAGTGCTTTGTGAGCCATTCCCCACTTCCACCCCTCCCTATTTCCTTCCCTTGGCACAGTCCCAGCTCAAAAGTTTCTACAATATACAGAAGCTTAGTAAGTCAGGGACCTTGTCTAGTTTTAGCATTTGTAGCAACTCTCCAGTGTAATTCACAAAATATTAAGGCTATGGCTATGTTCACACACTGTAATGAATTTGGGACACTGCGTTTGTAATGGTCATTGAAACCAACGGCCATAGGTTTCTGAATTCATTGAATTCTATCGATCTCAATAGATCAACAGCCGTTGTAGTGTGCACAATGCATTAACTACAATGATCATGTCTATTTTCTATGGCCACAGACAAACAATGGCCGTAGAAAATATACAGTTCGCACACTGTGTGGCCGTCCTGCCGGCCGTAGTGTTAAGGAAAGTCAATGGTTAATTCATTATCATTCACACCCCTACATCTTCCAGACTTCTATGGGTCGATATGCTATATCAGCCGGATAAATATGTAATACAGCGACTGTTGTTTGTCGAACAATGGCCATTGTATTACAGTGTGTGAACATAGCCTAACACGGATGAGTCCGAATATTCACAAATAAAAATGATAACTATCACAAACATGAAAACTAAGGACCCCTTTTCACTTTAGGAAAATCTATCTGAATTTCTTATTAGGAAATCCTGATAGATTTCCTGACCCATAGTGTTCTATTCAGCATGGATACTGAGTTTTTCCTGAAGGGTGTCCGCCATTGGCCCAGAAACCATAGGACCGGTCTATGGGGGAATCCACAACTCTGGAAAGCTCTGGATGCGCATCTGTCATGAAACGGTCTGGAATTCCGGATGCACAGTATGCTAGCCTGGTCCAACACCAGCAACCGGGAAAGTGCCACTGGGTGCTGGCACTGGCCCTTTAACTGTACATTTTTCTAATAATGAGCACATAAATGCAGCACTGTGTTTGACAGGGCCAGGAGCCATTGGCTCCTAGCCCTGTCAATATCTTTTGGGGAGAGGCAGTATTATGCCTCCAGCAACCCCTTCCAACCCACCCCCACACGTGCTGTGGCACATGAGTGATGTCCCTTGTGCGCTTGTGGAGCTGGAAGACAGAGGGAAAATCCAGCTGAGAGCACCACTGCAGTAGGTGAATATGTTTTTTTTCCTCCTCTGTTTTTACAGTTAAGAAGCACTGACTGCAAAAATGTCGAGAGAAGAGTGAAAGAGGCCTCAGCACTCTTTTAAATGCTCCAGTCATTGAGATAGGCACTGTTTTGCTGTGCCTTTAGATGGCACAACTAATTGAGCAACCAGACTACATGAACAATCACTGGCTTATTTGTGTGGTCATTTAAAGCTATTGCTATCAGGCACACATCTCCTGTTTACACAGGAGAATTTACAGCCAATAGGGATAGATTTCAAAGCCAACACAAAACATGTGATCAACCTTGGATCGGTATTATCCCTCTCCTCAGTTGATCGCTGTCACTTTTACATGGACCACTTATCAGCTGAAGAAGTGTTTCTAGCAATGCTCCTAGTCAAAAACTGTCCCATATAAAGGGACCTTGAATGCCTAGTGTAGTCTACTGGGCAGACGTGTTGGACAAATATTACCAAGGTTGAATAGGACACAGAATCAAATTGGGAAAGCCAAAAAAGGGTCTTTAGCTTTATTGAGCCATCAGGCAACACTAAGGAGTCCTTTGTTTATCATCCAGTTGCCTGAAGCTAGCCCTTTCAAGTTGTCAGATAAAACCTACATATATATCATGCTAAATATTTGCAGGAGAAGGCTGAAATATGTTTAGGGGGGAAATGCCCTCCGGGTCACTATTGTTTTCACAGATGAGGGTCACTACTGAGACTGTCAGGGGCTCCCCGGGGGTCCTAGTAGCCCCTGTATTTAGTGTATGTCATAAATAAATTCACATATAGCTGACGGAGGAAGTCTAAATATTGTGAATGTTATATTGTCCACATATACAATACTAAAGCAATGGCAATGTAAAAAAAATTCATTTATGTCTATGGGGGTATGGAGTTTCTTAGTCAGGTCCCAGGAGTTTTAGCTTATTGATAGAAAGTGCACTGCTGAGAATGTCAGACCGGGACGCTGTAATGATACAGATGAGTGGGTCAGGATAACCAAGCACCAAGGACAGAAGTAGCCAGGTTCAGAAGACAGAACAGAGAATCCAATGAGGAAGGTACCAGGTATATATTTAATACCCTATTTACATGATGTTCACATCTGTCATATACATCAGCAAGAAAGTATGTCAATGCAGAATGCTTCTGATGGGCCTATTGAGTTTAATGGACCAGATGTAGTCTACTAGTTCATTAAGTCTACTCTTTATGTAAGGGAAAAGAGGAAGGAATGAGAGCTGTTGTCTGAAAAACATTCTTATGACAGCTATTGAAGGTCCCCATACATCTTTAAAGAGGCAAAGCACACCTGAATTGGAGACAAAAGTGACCATGTGACCATGTTTTTGTAGCACTGGATAACCCCTTTAACCTTAGTCAGCTGTAGCCGCTGCTCCTGACCATTTCTGACATTGCTATAAGATATATTAAGCTCTCCCGCCCATCCACTAATAGATAAAATCAGTGAAGATAGGGGTCAGGCGTAATGGAAAATCACTGCCTGACTACTTTGTTCTGGGAGAGATAAACTGGCTGCGGTTTAACCCTCCCCTTCTCATAGAAAACACAGAAGTGCTCAGCCACTCCTAACGTTTGTGTGTACAGCGAGGACAGGGACCAGATGGGACAGATAACTGAGGGACAATCAGTCGGCCTTCAGTTATTGAAGATATATTGCCATGTTGACAGCATGGGGGCCCTCAGTGTTCTTCTGCTACCCAGACTTATGTCCCACTGCTTAATTATTCACTCATCCATCTGATTGGGAGGAAATCTATAGGTGTAATTCCAGCCTAAAAGACTGACGGTGACCCGTTATCTGCGAGACACCAATTGCCATGTGTAAAGTGCCATAACCAGGAACTGACTGTCTCCAGTTTTCGTACCATTAGCATACTTTTTTTTGATAAAGAAGAGTGTGTACTGCTCCACCAGGTAATAGCCTGCCAATAATGGGAACAATGGCGTCTGGCTTTGGAAACAGTCTTTATCTTGAATGATAAAAGACGGCCAGTCACATGAATACACAAGACCAACAAAAAGAATATCAACTTTGTGCAGAAACACCTACAGGCTATGTGTGAATGGGGGAACAAAGAGATCTTAGTCCAGCGCAATGTGGTCTGTGAGCACCAGTTAGTAGCAGCGCCAATACCAAAGTCCGGAATGATCTAGTCTAAATTACAATCCTTTACATTTCATTTGGTTACATAATAGCAGCGCAGTGACAGCCCTGGATTTGGTTAATTACATTTAATTTGTAGACTCGAGTGTCTGGGAGGACTGGCCGTGCCCTACATTATTACATTGTGCGGCTCAATTACCTTTTTATTATATAACATCTTACGCAGATTATTGGGCTTGCCTGAAATCAGAATAACATTAGCACTGGTAAATATCTCTATAAACATCGCCTTCAGAGAGAGAGAGAGAGAGAGAGAGAAGGTAAAGGGGTATTCCCAAGATTCACAAGATGGGGGATAACAAGCCAATGGTGGGGGTCCGACTGCTAAAACCCCCCACTGATCATAAGACTGAAGGTAAAATGAATGGTGCACAATGCATATGCTGGACACTCCATTCATTCTCTATGGGGCTTCAGGATATTGCTGAGCTCAGCAGTGCTCAGCAGCCCCATAGAGAATGAATGGGAATAACCTTTTGTAGGCCATAGAAGGCTTTACAGGCTGGCTACATGGTTACACCTATTATAAGTATATAAGCGAGTGCCTCACTGTCCTTATTAGTATACAGTTGCTAAAGGGTGACCTTTAACCCTTTACCCGTCAAGCTACAGTCCAAGGCAATACACAGAGATACAAGCAATCTTGTGGACTGCAGATGTCACTCAATAGTTAAAATCAATCTTGTAGCGCTACAAGAAGCCTTAAAGGAGAAGTCCAGCAAAGTGATTTTTTTTTTTTTTTTAAACTGCAGGGGCGGGGGGGAGGAGATAAACTAATCTCAGTTCTCCCTGTGCCTCTCCAGTGCTGGACCGCCACTCTGGGACACCCGCCAGGCTTCGAGATCTCCTGCAGACCACATGTCATGACTTGGTTGATGGGCTGCCCACACTGTAGTAACGGATTGTCTGTGCATGCAGTCCATCGCCGGGATGGGCATTTATGTCTTCCATAACAACATCTGGATACAAAAACACAGTGGCGGTCTTTGGCACCAAGCACCCCAAGCGATCGCTTGGGGCCCCCAACATCCAGGGGGGCCCCCACGCCCCTCTCTTGTGCTCAAGACCGCTGGGCAGGGCCACTGCCCCGCTCGCTGCTGCCATCTGAACTGTAACTATGAGCACTCGTAATGAGCGCTCATAGTTACATGCAGCAGCACTGACAGGGCGGGAGACATTCTCCCTTCCTGTCAGTCACTCTTGTGGCTGCAGGAAGGGTTTTCCCTACGGTCACAAGTGGCAGCCTTGTCCTTGTGGTGCCGGCGCTCCAGTGACATCACTGGAGCATCGGCGCCAGGACAAGGGGAGTGTGGCCTCTTGTGATCGCAGGGAAAACCCTTCCTGCGGCCACAAGAGTGAAGAGAAGAGGAGATGCCCGGACCCAGGTGAGTATAAGTGTTTGTTTTTTTATTGTGTTATATACTATATGGGAGGGGGAGCACACAGGGGTCTGTTTAACTGGGGGAGTGCACATCGGGGGTCTATATAAATGGGGGGAGCACACAGGGGGGCTATATAACAGGGGGAGCACACAGGGGGGCTATAGACTACTGGGGATTCACAGAGGGGTCTATATACTACTGGGGCAGCACACGGGGTCTATATACTACTTGGGGCAGCAGAATTGGGTCTATATACAACTTGGAGAGCACACAGGAGGTCTATATCCAAGTGGGGGAGCACACAGGAGGTCTATATCCAAGTGGGGGAGCACACAGGGGGACTGTATACTACTGGAGGAGCACACAGGGGTCTATATACTACTGGTGGGGCACACAGGGGATCTATATACTACTGGGGGAACATACAGGGGGTCTATATACTACTTGTGAGGCACACAGGTGGTCTATATATAACTGGGGGAGCACACAGGGGTCTGTATGCTACTGAGGCAGCACACAAGGGGTCTATATAGTACTAGTGGGGCACACAGGGGGTCTATATACTACTGGGGGAACCACACAGGGGGTTTATATACTACTGGAGGAGCACACAGGAGTCTATATCCAAGTGGGGGAGGACACAGGAGGTCTATATCCAAGTGGGGGAGCACACAAGGGGGCTAAATACCCCTGAGGGAGCACACAGGGGGCCTATATACTAGTGGGGGAGCACACAGGGGGTATATACAACTGGGGGCAGCACACAGGGGGTCTATATACAACTGGGGCAACACACAGGAGGTCTATGTACGTCTGGGGGAGCACACGGGGGGGGCTATATATAACTGGGGGAACACACAGGGGTCTACATACTACTGGGGGAAGCATACAAGCGGTATATACTACTGGGGGCAGGACACAAGGGGTATATACTATTGGGGGCAGCACACAAGGAGTATATAATACTGGCGGTAGCGCACAAGGGGTATATACTACTGGGGCAACACACAGCGGTCTATTGTTTTGGAACACGTGTCGAGGGAGGGCCCAGACATAACTTCGCTTGGGGCCCCAGAAATACCAAGACCGCCCCTGCAAAAACATCACAAACTGGGCTAACGTCACATATTGCACCATACATGTACATCCCTGGCAACCAACTACAGGGGAACAAAACACATGACTTGCAGTCGTATTTGACCAACATTATAACTATAACTCCTGACCCCGCCATATACATAAATACTTGCTTTTGTTAAGGGTTCATTTGTTCTTAATAGGAGAATATAATAAACTGCTGTCAGACATCTCTGGTGACTTTTCTCCCTTGAAAGATAGAGCATATCATCACTATATGGTCATGTCTATGGTTTTTGCCAAAGCCAGCACAGTAGGCTTTGTTGGTGGCATCTAGAATCTGACTGGCTTGATTTTTCTCTAAAGAAAAGTGGCATCAGATATATAAGGGAGTCACTTATCTTACTCCATCATTAAGAGCAGAAGAAGAATGGTCCTGCTAGGTAATGTCTATGGGGGAGTCTGGGATAAAGCTCTTGGCCATATGGTCATTCAACAGATATCTGATGTCTAGGACCATTGTAATGGCACCTGTACATTGTAGTTAATGGGATTTCAAATAATCCTGTTCACACTTTTTTTTCTGAAATTCATATGGTTGCCAATCCTTAAAGTCTTTAACAAGTTATATTGACTTTAATGGAACACACATTGGCATACACAATGCAGAAACAGTAGTACATGTGATACAGATAAAGAAGGAATACGTAGAATACACATATAAGGAGGGAATATGCAGAACACGGGATAAGGAGGGAATATGCAGAACATACATATAAGGAGGAATGTTCCAATAAGGAGAGAAGACGAATATTCATATAATTGGGGAAATAGGGGAGAATATACAGTACATATAAGGAGGGAATATGCAGAACATACATATAAGGAGGAATGTGCAAATAAGGAGAGAAGAGAAGAATATGCATATAATTGGGGAAATAGGGGAGAATATACAGTACATATAAGGAGGGAATATGCAGACTCTACAAATAAGGAAGAAATGCAGAATATACTGAAAAGGAGGGAAGATTCATAATATACATATAGGGAGGATTTAGCAGAATATACATATAAGAAAGGGAATGTGAAGAATATGTAATTCATTCATTAAATAAATAGAATAAACTACCTTTCCCATAGCTCTGGTAACCACTAATGTATTCATACTCAAGATTCCAAACACTTGAAACATCAATTCATCCTTAATCTTGTATACTGGAATTGCCAACAAAAAATCCCCTTTTACATAAACTTCCAAAATAAACACTCTTTACCAGCAAAGGTCAAAAGGTGTTAGAATTAATAACCCCACATAATAGAATGAAAGCATGGCAGCTCATTTGAAAACACACATAGACCTGTGTACCTCTCTGTGGGAGGGAGGCTGTCCAGAAGCCATTTTAATCTGCAATTAAATAAGTGGAGATTAGAAGAACACAGGAGGTCCTCTAAGGAGAGAAGGTGGGTGGACCTGACTTATCTCCATCAGTCAGTCACAAGTCTGGGGTTGGTTATGTCAATTGTTCTGATCAATGGTTGTCATTGTGCATAAGTAATGAACCAGTCTAGAACACAGAGTATAGTCTACTATGGAATGTGAAGTTGGGGCTTTATAAAGCTGCATGACCAAGTGCATAGAGAGGTCTGTCATCATGTTCAGACACGTCTGTTTATTGACATGAGGCACCTTTGGTATAGGATGGGCAGATATACTGGCTACCAGAGACACATCTTGGCCTTCTGTTAGGGTCCTATTAGACAAAGCGATTTTTTTCGTTTTCTCTGATAAAGATTGCAATGAGCAATTTTGCAAACGACATGAAATCCTTCACCATAATATACAGGATAGTCGTATACTTGAGTATATGAACAATCGTAATAACGAACGATGTGTACAAACACCGGTTGTGAACGACTAACAATGCTTTTGTGGTCAGCTCAAAAGATGCGATCAACGACATACGAACAAATCTTTGTTAGTCGTTCAGTCATTGCCTGCAAACCTATTAGCGAACATCCCGAATGTCATATTGGAACAAACATATTGAAAGATTATTGTTTAAATTCAAACGATATACAGATTTTTCTTCCGATAATCATTTTGTGAAATAGGGCCCTTTACCTGGGGGAAATAATTTACTGCCCCAGTCTTGAAACTAAATACCCTAGCCAAAGTCGCTTGCGCCCCCCATCCTCCCCACTACAGCGGCCAGGGCAGATCATCAACCAGTACCACCATAAGGCCATACAGATTAGAATTCTGTTGTCTGAACCCAGCAATTTCAGCAGGATTGGCCATCCATCTATGTGTATAGGGCCTCCCAACTATAAACCCGATGGTCAGTGCTATAGGACAGAATGGTCAGGCATGATGGATTTTAAAATACCTAATCCCTATATTCTTGCAGATGTGTCTGGCAGCATCCTTCTCCCCTCTCCACCTTCCACAGAGCGGAGTGCACGTGTATGAGAGGAGATAGCTATCAACTGAATGAACGTTCTAAAATGTATGGGTAGCTATATGACGTTCCGGCAGCTGATTTAGATACAGTGGTGTATAAAGACTTATTTTAAGGCAATAGTTAATGGGAATAAGAATGCAAATCCTCTCTTCTGTAGAATGAAAACTCTCTCCCCCTTGCTGACCAGCATCTCATCCAGAAGAAAAATTCATATAGTTAAAGTCTACTTCTATTTTACAGGCGCCATCTCCCAAATAATACCATATGGAGGAACTAATCTTTACCCCATTAGGTCACACCATCCAAAGGCTTGTGCAAAATTTTGAGGCAGACCAGAGATAAAATATTCTCTCCAAATCATTAAAGGGGTCTTCCAGGAAAAATGAACTTTCCCCCTATCCACAGGAGATTGCAGGGGTCCAACCTCCTTACCCCCTGCCGATCTCCATATCGGAACCCAATTTCTGTATTATGAATAGAGCTGGGGGTATAGGAAGTGACCCAAGGTTCTATTAATTCCTATGGAAAGGAGTCAAGAACACCGGAATAGCACTGAGCACTGTACTCAGCTATTATCGTCACTCCATAGGAATGAATAGAGCAGAGGGTCACGTACCGTACCGACGCCTCTATTCATAATACAGAAGCCTGATACAGAGGGACCCCCCACAACCTTATACTTTTCCCCATCCTGTGAATAGGGGAAAAGTAAATTTTTCATGGAATACCTCTAACTGTGACCTAGATAGTTCCTACTCCATCCACCTCTGTCCTGTAATATGTAAGGCCATTGTATTATACCCAGTATATAACGTCCAGGCCATCCCAGCTATACCCAGCTCATCCATTATTATTTACACCCATGTTAAAGAACCAGACAAACCACAAAGCCATGTACTGACTGGTGCAAACCAAACGTCCACATTAGAGATGAGCGAACCTGGAGCATGCTCGAGTCCATCCGAACCCGAACTTTCGGCATTTGATTAGCGGTGGCTGCTGAAGTTGGATAAAGCCCTAAGGCTATGTGGAAAACATGGATATAGTCATTGACTGTATCCATGTTTTCCAGACAACCTTAGAGCTTTATCCAAGTTCAGCAGCCCCAGCTAATCAAATGCCGAACGTTCGGGTTTGGATGGACTCAAACCGGAACCCGGTTCGCTCATCTCTAGTCCACATGCGTTGTCACCGGATCCTGACACGCTGACTGGGAGCTTATATTTAATTACATTCTTGTAGTTATTTTCAATGAAAAAAACAGCTCCATAAAACTAAATTATAAACTGTGAAGTATGTGCATAGCAGCTAGTGAGCAGTGAATGGCGGTATTGTGCATTTATAATTGAATGAAAACAGCACTTCTTACATGGAATCACAAGCTGAGCGGTGGAATGGCATTCAGGGGCTTTATCTGGGTTATGTGATGTTACTGTAATTCTCAAGTAGAGGAGAGAAAAAGTTGTATGTGTTTATACAGTAATAATGTGGGGCCTACACCTTCAATAGCTGTGGGGCACATTTTTCTTTGTCCCTCAGCTCTCTCTACCAATCTCTCCATACACATCAATATACTGGATTGTGGACTCTTAGGAGGGATCCATATGGGATTACAATTACCTCAGTTGGATCTCTTAAAGCGACTCTGCACCCACAAACTGCCCCCCCCCCCAAACCACTTGTACCATCAGATAGCTCCTTTTAATCCAAGATCCAAGCCCTGTGTCAAACTATCGTGGTCTAGAGCCTCCGTCCCTCCTCCCCACCCTCTTCATCATTAGGAATGCCACTGGCAGGATTGTTCCTATTCCTCTGCAGTGAACACTGCACAGGAGCCTTAACGATCCAGCCCATGTGCCATGCTCACACAGGTGATGAATAGGAGAATACCTGCCTGGAGCATTCCTAATGGTGAGGGGGGCGAGGAGGAGGGACAGAGAGGTTGTGCCAACCTAATGCACAGACACTCTAGGCCACGGCCGTTGGGCACAGGGCTGCAAGTTTAAAAGTTGTTTTCTAGGACAATACCTGTATCACCTGCCAAACGGACCCCAGGACAGACCTTGGATTAAAAGCAGCTATCTGAAAGTACAAGTGGTTTGGGGGAGTCAGATTGTGGGTACAGAGTCACTTTAACGGGGTACTCCAGAGGAAAAAGATGTTTTTAAAACAGCTGGTATCAGAAGGTTATAGATTTAAAAAAAAAATAAAAATAAAATCTTCCAGTACTTATCAGCTGCTGTATGTCCTGCAGGATGTATCTTTTCTAGTCTGACACAGTGCTCCCTGCTGTCACCTCTGTCCATTCCAGGAACTGTCCACAGCAGGGGTGGTTTTCTATGAGGATTTATACACCTTAAGGTAGCTTCACACGTACCGTATCGCTGCGTTTTTAACGCTGCGTTTTTAGTGCGATTTTTACATGCGAGTTTTGATTTTCACATGAAAATCATGTGAAAATCAAAACGCGCATGTAAAAAACACACCAAAAACGCACCATAAACGCACCAAAAATGCAGCGATAAAAACGCAGCGTTAAAAACGCAGTGATACGGTACGTGTGAAGGCACCTAAGGGTGCCTTCACACGTACCGTATCGCTGCATTTTTACCACTGCTTATTTAACGCTGCGTTTTTATCGCTGCGTTTTTTACATGCACGTTTTAATTTTCACATGATTTTCATGTGAAAATCAAAACTCGCATGTAAAAAACGCAGCGATAAAAACGCAGCGTAAAATACGCAGTGGTAAAAACCCCTCAGCCTCTGGACCCCCACTGCTATGGCTACTATGAGGGTAGTTATGCATTGTACACAACTTGGTCAGAACATATTTGACTTGTTTATAAGTCATCCTTGTGTGAATGATGGCATGTAACATGTAATGAGATATTATGGTGATTCTGGTGGAGCGCTGAGTCACTGGGATACTGCTGTGAACTTCAGACAGGTGAAGCTTTATCCCATGGACATCAAAACTCTCCAGGCCATGCTGCAAACCCAAGGACACACAAAGAATTTACCACTGGAATCTGAAGCCGTCTCCCCAGTAAATCTGTCAGTGTCACGGCCGTATTTCACCTGCTTTAGTTGCATTCCACATGTTGCAGACTGAATTTTACTTACTTCCTCCTAGATTTATTTCCCAATGTTTTTTTACAGCTTTAAAAAAAAAAAATTAGATTGCCTATGGGAACTAAACATATGTCTATTGTGTAACAATGCACAATATTAATAAAATCACTGTACTGCCATCCCGTGCAGGGGAGATCACCAATATTAGCCATATATTTGTAATGGCTAAATCCAAAAATAAAAGTCTATGAGGCTACATTGTCAGTAATAGTAAATGGACGGGGAGTTGTGCTACTGCCGTGCTCTCTCCCTGACTATATCTCCTGATCACAGCGGGTTTCACCAGTGAGACCCGCTGTGATTAATAACTTTTAAAATGTCTAATATGTCAGAAGTTATTATTAATGACAGTGACTCTTCCAAACTGCATAAACATAGATGGTAAGAAAAGGTATAAGGAATATATCTCCAGTAAGAACTCTTACAACCAAAAAGCCTTGAACTTTCACACCTGAGCAATAATAGAATTACTAGGGTCCAGGTGGTGAGGCTGTAACATGAGCCCTAAAAGCAGCTAATTATGAATCACCGCTTAACCCTTTCCTGACACACTCGCCCTAAATTTCCATTTTTGATTTAAGTTTCCTTCCTCCTTACTCTCGTTCATACTGAGGAATTCTCGCGGAAAAACTCAGCGGAATTCCGCAGTATGTCCGTGCGCCCTTCCGCCGGCTCCATAGACACCATTCTATGGGCCGGCGTATTCCGCTATCCGCCGAAAGTGACTTGTCATTTCTTTTGGCGGATAGCGGAATACGGCGGCCCATAGAATGGTGTCTATGGAGCCAGCGGAATGGCGCGCGGCGATGCGCGCGGACATACTGCAGAATTCCGCCGACATCCACGAGAATTCCTCAGTATGAACCCACCCTAAGGCTATGTTCACGCTACGTAAAAAACATGCCCGTATTTCATAACAACGGCCTTATTTACGCAAACAACAGCCGTAATTTTTTCGTAGAGAAAAATAGAGTGAACCCGGCCTAAGGAATCGTGCACACTACGAAATGGCGACGGAGGCGGGCATGCACGTCTCCACCCGTGTCATAGACTCCATTCTATGCACGGGCAGATTCCATCATCCGTCCAAAGAATAAACATGTTCATTCTTTGGACGGAGGGCGGACCTTGTCCCTGCATAGAATGAGGCGTGCCCGCCTCAGTCCGCTGGGGTTATCAGAGCAGAGGTCAGGGGTTATCAGAGCAGTGAGGCAGAGAGCTAACTGTCTTTAGCTTATTAAAGGGAACCTGTCACTGGGGACGTGGGCACAGAGCCCGTCTGACCCCCAGTCCAGCCCCAGGATACTTACCCTTTCCGGCGATTCCCGCTTCTGGAGCCAGTCCCGAAGCGGGCTCTGTGCCCGTGTCTGCGGGGACCGGTTCCCTTTAACCCTTTTTTGTGTTTCAGCATGTAAGAGAACGCTGGGTCACTCACACATTGCAGTACATAAGGGGTTGAGCAAAAGGACACAGGAGGCTCTTATCTTCCCTGTGCATCAGGCCCCCTCCTCCCAGGGGCCCCATAGCAACTGCCTTTCCTGCCTCTGTAGTAGTACGCCACTGGTGACACTGCTTCTCTATGAGAGGGTTCGCGTGCCTCCGCCACTCTCTTGTCAATTCACGTAAGTCACGTAAGACTAGAGAGGCAGTGTCACACTGAGGTAGGCGGAATTCCACCACATTTGCTCACACTATGTGCACGTGTGCTTTGGATCCAATGGTCTCAACCTGCATTGCTGGTGTGAACAAAAACACGTAGTAACAATGCAACAATGCACAGTGTGAACACAGCCTAAACCAACTGCTGCAGGATGTTAAAATAAAACAAATCTGCTTTATATGTGACAGTACGGCCGGCTTGGGGGGGGGGGGGGTGCTTTGCATTTTGTCCTTATCACAAGTCCATGCCAGAACTTGTCTCTGTGACACTAAAGGTATACAGGGAGGTTGTCTGAGAAATCAGCTGTATACCTCTAGTTCTGGAAACCCCCATCATTCATACATGTAAATGCATGTGACAAGCACCTGGATCCTGAAAGTGAAGCATTACTGATCTAACCTTGATCTAACCCTGGGATGAGTTTCTAATACTCACACAAGCCAAAACCTATTTGCATCATTCCTGTTGTGTTTGCAGTTTAGTCTCTGGACTGATTTCTGAACATTGTGAGAGGAACCATCTTGGCTCCTTATCCCACAACCTCGAGGCATGAATCACAATGCAGATCTCTCAATCTGGAAGAAATTACACTAAAAACAGTTTCAGGAAATTCCAACAATGGTCTACAGGGCAGGGGTCGTGCAAGACTGAGGAATTTCTATCATTTCCTCCCCTCTCTTACTATGTGAATTTACACACATTTCTGTCCTTGCACATACAGTACACAGTGCACAACTCTCTGCTAGGGTCACAAACAGCCGATTGTTCAGGGGTCTTCTTACATGGGACCACTCACTGAATGTTCTGCAGACAGGCTGCCAGCAAGCTGCAGCAGAAAAGTTGGGAAACTTTCGGGATGTGTGACGTCACCCCCGCCCCTTTAACTCTTTCCTGTGCCTGATGCAGGAAGGGGGAGGAGAGTGAGGAGTTTAGCTGATTCTGGGCTGGAGGTGGATTGCATTATCCTCCTATACGTCCTGGGTGACACAGTGTCTGAGGTGAGGGCAGGAAAACACAGGCAGCTAGTGCACAATGGACTCTGAGCCCTAGTGGATGGCAGGTAGGTCCATGTGACTACTCATATACAGGGGAATGTGGTCGGCAGCAAGGAGCCCTAGGTTTATTTTACATACATATATTTATTAGATATATTTACATATTTATTTGTTATATATTTGTATATTCTTATTTTAGATATTTTTTATTTGTTTATTACTTTTAGGTATCAATATTTTGTTTGAGTTTACATAGCATTTATTTTGACTTATTCTGTACTTTATAGCTTGTATTTTTCTGTTTTATTTGTATTCTTTATACCTATAGTGTATATTTTTTATCATAGGTTTTAAAGCCTAGTTACCGGTTGTGTTTCATTATTTAGTTGATTTGGATTGTGTTTGCTGATCCCATTTCTGAGGTGCCATTGCTTTATCTCCCTCTTCTAGGAGATGTAAGGAGTTCTCTTTGAAGCCCCCGCCCAGAAGTGCTATAGCCGAGGAAGAAGAGGGATCTAGAAGGCGCCTGTGCTGGCTGACATACAACACCCTGTGAATAGGACCAGCTTGTGGAGAAGCCCCCCTCAGTGATCTGCTGCTGCTTGATCCTTGGATTACAAAACAAAAATAACAATAGAATAAAAGATTGGGGAGGATTAAGAGTAACCTGAAGTGGAGGAATCATTCAGCCACATTGTAACGTTCACAAGGTGAGTTGGCTTTCTGGAGACTTCCTTGAAATGTAGCACACAGATACTTAGATGGATTTGCAGGTAGTGTGGATAACAGTCCCTAGAAGCTTGTGTAATTATAGGGTTAACCAGCTGTGTGGAATCCTCATTAGAACGTTTTTTTAACCCTTTCCTTTACATAATTCTCTCCTATAGTTATGTTCCTTTTAGAGCAGTGATCGCAAAGCTATAACTTCTGGGAGTTGTAGTTTTGCCATGGTTTAGGGATCACTTCCTTAGAGGGGAGCATCTGTGTGGGTATGACCTCTCCTAAAATCAGCATGGGGGGGGGGGGGGACTTTTGATGCTTGCTGATGTCATCTGCCTTGCAAAAAGTCTCCTGTACAAACCCTAATCCTCATTGTAGAAGCTGGATGGTATGGGGGGCTCAGCGCCTGCAGCCAGGGGGCTTCCTGACTTCTGGAGTCTGGTGGGGCCCGGAATAGGGAGTCAGACTGGGAGATCATTAACACAGGAAGTGAGTGCTGACGCGTGCTGCTGGGAATTGCTGATGGTGACTGGGGCTGTAAAAGCATGGAATGGTAGAAACATCAATGGATTGTGCAACATGTGTCTCTAGGTGGTTTATTGTCCCTTAAAGTGGACAGTCACCGAACAATTAGCCAAAGTCTTACCGACAGACACTGTTAACGTGACTGTAATGATGAGGTTTTTTTTTTTCCATCAAATATCCCAGTTTTTTTTTTTTTTTTTTATTACCACCATCTTTTTCGGTCAGGTCACTACCAATTATCATTGTATGCATGGGAATCTAGGTACTTTTAATTAGTAAGTGGACAAAGTATGTGAACGGCTACATAGCCAAGCTGTGACTAGTGGCCAGAGGATGTGTTTCATGCTGAGAGGTTTACAATGTGTGTTTTTCTGGTTTGTTCTGATTGTATGTAACAGATACCTATGACTTGTCCACTTCAGCAATGGACAAAGCATCGTTTGCATTCATATCATCTTCCTCTTGCATTTGTTGTTTGTACAGAGGCATTTGCATTTGGATTGTCATGCAGATCTCTTAAAAGGGGGGGGGGGGTCCAACCCACTTCCAACAACAGATGTTGGGTAAAAGAGGGATTCAAGCATGTTGGATTTCAGCATACCCATCTGTACGTCCCCATGGAGGATAAAACTCTGCTCCGAATGCTTGGCTGATGCATGTCTATGGGGAAGTCTGGAGGATTAGGTGTTTGCCAACTATCCAATGTGCATGAGTGGCTATAGTTCATAGGACACCTTAAGGGTCTATTTACACAGAAAGATTATCTGACAGATTATCTGCCATAGATTTGAAGCCAAAGCCAGGAATGGATTTGAAAAGAGAAGAAATCTCAAGGCTTTTCTTTAGGACCTAATCTCTGGTTATAGTCCATTCCGGGCTTTGGCTTCAAATCTTTGGCAGATAATCTGTCTGTGTAAATGGACCCTCAATCCCATTTGTAGCATGACCATAGGAATTGATAGCACATGGGCATGTCCTGTCTTTGTGGCCTGTCATCATGCAGAAGCTTTGCAGGCAACATATGGATTTTAAAGCATCAAGCTGAGAAAAGTTTCCCTGAAAAGCTTAGAAGCCCCTGCCCTTGAGTTGTCACCGTCTGACTGCTGCCTTGAGATTGCTATGCGTTGACTCTTTCAAATGGAGATTGTTCATTTATTCAGTGGCTCGGGGAATAAGCATATGTATTCACAGCAGTACACAATAAACCAGCGCCGGGTGCTTTGTCAGCTTTCTAAAGGTTGTGTTCTCAGTGTTAGCTTGGCAGGTGCGTGCATCAATGCTTCGGAGTCCAATAATGGAGAATGTCTGCAAGTTATTGAGTCGTCCGCTTCTGTCAAGTTGTTAAAAATTCCATTTGGCACTTGACGCTCTATGTGCTGCTTCTGTATGTCATTGTGTTACGTCTCTGCCCCCCCAAAAGCATAATCCACGGCAGCCACTGCATATGGATGCACCTTTATGCTCCATAGACTTCTATAGGTGCAGTAATGGTATACAGTATATATTGTTTCTAGGAAACTGGAGCGTAAAAAAAAGTATAGCTTCTATTATACAATATACTATGTAGTAATAAACTGTTCACAGATTTGATTTCCAGGAAGGTTGGGTGACAACTTCAAGGATAGCCACTAGCCATAATGGTGTTTGTATGGGTTGTCACAGCATGTCCACAGACAGATATAACAGTATGGGACAGTGTGAGCACTTAACATGTGTCTATGGGTGATTGACCTGAATGGGTTGGACAAGCTTTTTTAATGGTTTAGTGTTACATAAGTGTGACAAATGACATACTCTAAATATGGAGGGTCCTAATCTCCATGTAAGTATTTGCTGTAGCATTGTTCTCAAGATATCTAGCTGTTTAACCTTCGCACCGGTATTGCGCAACTCGCCGAGAGGGAAATGCTTTTCTGGATCCTATTAGTTTTGATATGAGGCCAATTTTTTAAAAAAATGTCCTTTCAGTAACCTGAATGATATGGACTCCTAGCCATACATACATAGATAGATAGATGAAAACCTGGCCATTCCCCAACATTTTCACATAGATGGCATGCTAATAGGGGAATTAGCAGTCCACTACAATGGCTATTTTATATTTATAACCAGTTACTATAGACATGGTATGTACTTGTAAGAGAGGGGGTAAAGCTGTGTGCTATGTTCTGTTACGTTGTATTGAACATTGTTGTTTGACCACATGGAGTTAAGACAACTGTATTATGTGTAGGTATGAGCCACCTGGTGTATTGTTGTGTCAACAGTGTCTGCTGATTGTATTATGGCATTGAGTATGTATGCAGTCAGGTGCAAAGCAAAAAGAGAAACCTGCTGTAAGAGAGAGAACAGAGGTCTGGGGGGATCTGACAAAAAGTGATTGAGTGAGTAAAGCTGGAAGATGGTCAAGGTCCAGAAGAGCTGTGGTAAGGCTCTGTACTAGAGTTGGGACCTGTAGCTCTATTGGAATTGGAAGAGAGAGGAAGGAAATACAATGGGGCCTTCAGAAATGCTGTAGTGTATAGGAGCCAGGAAGCTGAATTACTGAGTGCTATGAAGTGTAGTTGGCTGTGTCATTAAATGTATGTATTAAGAGCTGGTTGCCCATTGGCCTTGTGAAAGACCAAGAATTTACCCAGATTGTGTGTGTGTGTGTTGGGGAAACATCTACATACAGTTGGTGGGACCAGTGTTAACGGAACCATAAATGTCTGTAGTCATACCGGCAGACACACTAAATAGACCTACGGTAGGCAAGATAGCCTGTAGCAGCTTCCTACCTTCCAGAGACCTACAATGACACTGTTGGTTTGAACACAAGATATCTGCCAACATGGGTACAACCTGATCTCCTAAAAGAAGTGAGTGTTTGCACAGTTCAAGGGTAATGTGTGATGTGTTCCCCCTACAGACTGAGACGAGAGGAGCTAGCCATATGCAGCACCAGACTGTTAATATTAAGAAAAAAAGAAGACTATATGGTCATATGCCATATACTCCAGATGGTGTACATCTACTAGGGAACAAGCGCAGCCACTAAATATAACAGATTTAAAGGGGTAGTGCGGTGTTCAACATTTATTCACTAAATAACACACATTACAAAGTCATACAACTTTGAATGGCCCCCTTCCCCATGTTTTCTCCACCCCGGAAGTGTGGTGCAATATACTCCACTGAATCACTGTCGATCCCAGCCGCCATCTTGGGTCGAACACGTCATCTTCAGGAGGCCGGCCGGACAACTCCAGCCCTCCCTTATGCCGGCCTCCTGAAGATGACGTCATTGTCCCAAGATGGTGGCTGGGGTCGACAGTGATTTGGTGAGTATAATCCACCACACTACCCCTTTCAGCATAGTTAAGTTTTTTTGTTTTTTAAGCTGACAGCTATCTCTCCCAATCTCCTATAAACATGTATGCTTGGCTTGGCCAAGAGTGTAGGTTAGAACGATGGCTATACCTGGGACCAATCTCTGTAAAGTCCATAATCCTTAATATGGCAAATAAAATGAGGTGATATTCCAGAGACAACCCTTTAAACATAGATTCAGATGCTGCGGCTGTTGAGGGTCCTAACATACACTGAAACCCATTCACCCTTCTTCATTGGGGCCGTAAACCCACGAGCAATGCAATGTGTGCAAACAAAAGAGAGGAAGTCATCAAGTCTTTCTATCTTACAATGGCTGCAAAAGCAAGAGCGCAAGAACCGGGCCGTCCTATCTGAGATTTAGAGGCAAGTAGGCATGTGAACCAGCACAAGAAGAAAGACCCTTTTAGACTTAGAAGAGAGAAGTGACCCATAATCTACATCCCTCGGATGGTAAAGGTCACACTTTTGCTATGAGGATCTGTGATCACTTGGTCCTATCTTACAGAGGTTCATTAGAAGTCTTAAAAAGCTGTACAAACACCCATATGTACTAGCTTGTATATGTGTTTATGTGACATGGAAATGATACGTGCGTGGGAAGCGTTTGTTATAGCTGAACGCTATGGATTCTTTCCCAGTCCTCTGTACATGTTCTAGCTGGGATTATCATTTCCAGTCATGCTTGTTAGTTTAAGGTGTATTCCTGCCATGTTTTCTATCCTGATAAACTGTTCCCATAGTTAAACTTGCTGTCTGTGTGTAGTGTATAAACATATCTGTTGTGAGTTACTGCTCACAGGATGTGCTGCCTGCTAAGAGTCCCGTGAAGAGAGACTCTATGGAACGTGAAAGCGGGGAGATGTTTTTCTTAAAATGTCATAGTGAAATTTCTGCCATCTGGCCAGATCCGTTTCATTTGCACCAGGACGTGAGAATGAAGCGATTGTTTATCGTCATTATTCTGCCATAGTAATCCAATGGATGCAGGTCCTCTTCCATGGGAATCGGCGGAGAGTAGGGGGAGGGTGGGGGATCATCTGTGTCTGGATGTGATTTAATAGGATTGCCTCATTAAATGGCCTTCCCTACATAGGAGCTGCCGCCAAAAATATCTGAGCGCCGTAGGTGCGGGCCTTGAAAGTCTGGAAGCCACGACCAGCCAGACCTTTTTAAAGGAAGGTGCTGATGGGTGACCCCCTCCTTGGATGGCAGAGAATGCTAGAGAGCCACAGCTTGAGGACATGGCAGCTTGCTTCCAGAAACAGCGCCACTCCTGTACTCAGTTTGGGTGTGGTTTTACAGGTCAGTTTCATTAAAGTCAATGGAGCTAAATTGTAATACCACACACAACCTGAGGACAGGGGTAGTCTAATCCTGGATAACTCTTTTAAGTGCCATATAGTCTTCAATTTGTAGGAAGCCATAACAGTGCACCCATAACATCTGTGCTGCATCTGCCTGTTTCCGCTTTCATACTGGGTATTTGTGTATCTATTTCTGCAAGGCTTGCTGGGATCAGTAGTGCCTAACCATGGACTATGAAGTCCCTACCTGATGGGGTGCTTGGATTTTCTGCAGGAAGGATGGGTAAAATCATCATACATTTCTAATCCTGGATAACGGGAAGAGTCAGAAGTAGGGTCGCTGCAAATATTGCAACATAAACACTGCAACCGAGCAGCAATGTTACAAACACTAATAATACTGCAAGCATCGGTGTAGATGTAGACAGTGGTATATCTGCTGCCTACAAGCTTTCAGCATCTCAGATGATATAGGCATTCATATTGTAATATAATCATGAATGCAGATGCCGCTATCCGGTGGGAACCCCCGGGGGCACTGCAGGGGGTTGGTGTGGTATAACAACAAGGGGTCAAAGCTCAGGCTCCCTGGTGTCTTGTAGCAGAGTCACAGCTGTGAGCGCTGTATTTCCTACAGCACTGGGGCTTTCTAACTGAAAATATCCTTTGCTTTTAGATCACATGTATAGCCATGGGGTACTCCTTCTGTATACAAAGGGAATACATAATCAGTACCCATGTGTGAATAACCTAAGCTGCAATACCATACACAACTCAGGAACAGAGGTGGCTCTTATAAGCCTTAGGCTATGTTCACACAACATACTTTTTATGAAAAGAACGGCCATTGTTTTCAATTTACATAACGTCCGTTTTTTTTTATAATGCTATAACTTGTATTTTAGTCAGACAACAGCCGTTGTTTCACACAATGTATTGAACAACAGCCGCTGTTTGCTACGGCTGCCACAATAATAAACATGTCAGTAATTTCCGTCCGTTGTCCATAGACTTCAATGCAGTTTTTATTTTAAACAACGACCGTTCTTTGATACTCAAAACATTGGCCAATGTTTTGAGTGTCAAATAAGGGATGCTGTTCATACATTGTGTGAACATAGCCTCAGCCTGTTGTTTGGCCCGCATGCGATGGTCGCGACTTATCAACCCCTCCCCCCCCCACCACCACCACTACATCTCGGAGCACTTTAGCTCCTTCAAGCAGTACCTATATATACGTGCACTTTTAGTTGCAATTTATTTCCTTTTAAAATTAAAACAACTCCTCATTTTGAAGGTAGAGGTACATAATATATGAATCTACAGCTAGGACCGTGAGGTTCCCTATGTTCACACATAGTCAAAAGAGAAGTCCCGAACTCACCTGTCCTGGTGGCAGCGATGTCCCATTGGCAGCAGCCGGCTCTCAGCTTCCGCTGGAAATCTGCTACCTCACATACCTGGCTTCACCAGCCGAAATATCACTGCCTGGCTGAGAGATCGCAGTCCTAACCCAATCACTCAGCCTGGGTCGTGGCCTTGCAGCTAGCAGAGCTGCAAGTCACCGGCTGATGTGAACAGGACCCAGGAGTGGCATGAGGGCAGGTGAGTTCAGATCTTATTTTCTTGCCCCCACCAGCCTGCCGGCAGGTTTTGGCCTTCCATCAGACATCTCCTTTAAATGAAAGCAAAATATGGCCATATTTTCAATGTAATAATGCGCTTCATTGAAGTCAATGGTCAATTGCCTGGCGATGCACACAACATATAGAATAGCGGCCATTATTGATTGTGACCATCCAAATAATAAACATGCTAATTATTTACCACCTGTTTTTGTGAAAACAGTTGTTTTCTTTCACCTTTTCACTCAAAATGTCGGCCGTATTTTGGTCATATGTTACTGTGTGTGAACATAGCCTGAAGGTGCTTTATCCCCTACCCGCCGCTTTGATTAGTTACACAATGGGAATCCATCTGACAGATTCCCTTTAATAACTGTGTCTCAGAAAATAAGTTATTTTCCTTTACGTTTCCCTGACTCATTCCATCCATTTTCTATATGGTTACTGACAATCTCCTTACGTGTGCTTCTCTTTGAACACACTAGAACATTCTGCAGAAGCCTGTTACCTGGTGTGTAATTACCTCTAATCCCTGGAGTTGCTTAGTAGAACATATCTTACATTATCCGCAGCATAAACTTTACTGAGCAGCACAAACACCTGCATTATTTTTGATGACTACACCGGTATCAGGAACGTGTCCTAAAGGGAACTTGTCAGGCTCCTAGCTTACAAACATCTTGTGATTCACTTTGGAACGCTGCAATGTTTCAGAAAAACTTCGAGTCATTGGGGCAGTCTCCAGACCTGTCTCTCCCTGCACATAGTTTAGCATAGGATGGTGAGAATCTGGCTAGCTCCACCCGTTTGACTCAAAGCTGTATTCCCAGGTGGCTCTTAAACTATTAATCATACGTGTTATGCTGCTCATAGTTAAGGCAGCATGAGACCAACGACAAGTTCCCTTTAAGGTCACTATAGACATCAGTAGTTCATCTGTACCACAGTTCGGTTTCCTTCCCCAGCATTCAAGATGATTGCTGTTTAGAAAAACAACCGTATTTGCATAGCAAATGATCAGCTATCATATAGTAATGTCTAAACAACAGCCGATTGCCAGCATGGCAGTTCAGCAATTTTTTCGTATGAATCTGACCTTTTTAATCTGATGTGCATAGTACCTTAAAGGTTGGCCACACACATAAAATAACTGCAATTATTACTGTATTTGCCCCATCACAAAAGGTTAGTCCCAATGACTTTACCTTGGCATGCATATTTATTTCAACAGCCAGTCTGGCGGCGGCTTATCCTATGATTGATATGTCAGACATATTGGAGGTCACTCCTTGATTTCTCAACAATCTGCTTGGAGCACAGTTGGGAAGTCTTTATAAGTTCTTCTGGATACATTCCCTGTCTATACATCCTATTTAGACTTATGTATATTAAAGGGGCTTTTCCTGCTTGGGTGTCCTTGTATAAGCCAAATGGGGAGTGGTTTTAATATATCTAAATCCATTCATTTGTTTTGTCTCTCTTTTAGCTGGCTGCCCATGTCAGCCGCTCTGACTGCAGCTATTGCTTTAATGTTTATTCTCGGTATGAAATTTAATCTAAAATTGTTCTTGAGCAGGCAGAAACTATTAAAAATGAAAAAAAGAAAAAGTTACCTCCTTGGTTTGGGGTTGATGTAGCCGATACCACACACTGATCCCAAACCTGAAAGTGCTGTGGATCAGGACTGGCTCTGTGAGAATAACGCAGGTGGTGGGTAAGGAAGGGGAGTATATAGCTTTTTTTTTGTTTCCCGACTGCAAAAGCACAATTTTAGATAAAAGTTCTGGAATGAATACTACTTTAAAGGCGTACTCCAACGGGGGGAGGGGCATTTTTTTTCCTGGGACCGGGGAGGAGGTCGCTGAGGGAAACTACGTCCACTCACCTCCCCGATTCCAGTGGTGGGTCCAGCATCGCGGCGCTCCGGTCCCCGGACGATTTCCGGTGTCTGACGTGGGCCCGAGACATGACGTCTCAGGTCCGCTCAGCCAGTCAGTGACCGAGGCGGGATCCGTTTCAAGTCCACTCAGATCCCGCCTCTGTCACTGACTGGCTGAGCGGACCTGAGCTGTATCGTCTCAGGCCCACATCAAACACCAGGAAGCAGCCGGGGACCAGAGCACCGCGATGCGGGAACCGCTGCTGGGACCGGGGAGGTGAGTGGACGTCGTTTCCCTCAGCCACCTCCTCACCGGTCCTAGGAAAAAATGCCCCCATGCTGGAGTACCCCTTTAATGCCTCCGCCTTCATTCTTTTAGTAACATACTCTATGAGCATTTTATAGAAAATAGTTTTTTGTTTTTTTTTATGTCTGTTCCTAAGCTCAGGACTCCTTTAAGGTTGATGCAGTCTGGTTTACAGGATACGGATTCACACCGAATCTACAGTATTAGCTGAGGTGATAACTTGTGAACCACTTACACTTCAGAAGAGTTATCAGGAACTAATCCTTCTCCTCAGGCACAAAGTGGATCCGAAGTGTAAACTCCTGGTAACCAAACGGAGGATTTTTGGTTCTTTTATCATAGCAACATCTGACATTTTTAAGTATTGCTAGAAGCTAAGTAGATTTGGGCTGTGAGTGTCATGTTTAGTCTTTTCAGCTGTATAGAACTTTCTATGGTTTCTTCTTAGAGGGCACTGACTTCTGCTGATGCCTAACAGGCGTAATTTGAGGAAGTGGGGGGGGGGGGGGGGACTGATCGGCTTACCTCCAAAGTACAAGACACAAACAATTTTCAAATAGCGGCTAAATTATTTAGATACCAGGTACTTTCCAGACAGTCGCATTACTTTCTATGACATTGTGTACATGAGTATTCAGAAGCCGTAGGAGACCTAATATGGGGGGGGGGGGGGCTCTGTGTCTTTTATAACATACAACAAACTGTGTGGAAAAGCTATGTAAGGTTAGATTATTTGGGACTATTATTTACCATACGGCACTGATGACACATAGCTATAGTGATCTGTAAGTGACTAATCTGTTGTGGTGTAAGTCTTGTGACACATGTTTGGTAGAACAAAGAGGGAGTAGTGTTAAGAGCGCCACACCACTTCAAGGGGGAGTGCATTGTTGACCAGTGGCCGTAATACGAATATAATATACAGGTAAAATGATTGTAGCATGAGACAAAATTGGCAAAATCAGATGTGTATCACATACGTATATGTAATGGAGGACAAATGTGCTGTTTTTCTTACCCATGGATCTAATCACTTCCTGTTTTCTATCTGAATTGTGACCCTACTGTTGCTATGCAACAGTGCACACACTTTCCCACAGTCCTCTAGCTGAAAACCAATTACCAGTACTTCCTGGAGATTGCAGAACTGAGCGAAAGAGTAACAGGTTATCAAAACAATACAAGAACATGGGGGGATTAATATGCAGAGGCCTAGCTAGTAAGGCTTGTGATGTTTAGCCCTGTGCCGGTGGGTCTCATGGGGAGCATATCTATCAGCAAGATATATGACAAAAATAGCAATTGAAATGCCACCTTCTGTATGCCACTGAATGGACTATAAGGTACTAATGTAGTTTGTTTGAAGGGAAGCGCTAGGCACCATTTTATTACATACTACAAACAATAGCTCACTTGTCAAAAGCATAAAAAATATGAGAAAATGAACATAACTTCATCTCCGCTGAGGTCCAAGACAAAGCCTCAAGGAAGGAATATACGTTTATGACGCACTGGCCAACCCTTAAATGCCACCACCCTCTCCCTGCGCCTCCCCATTCCTCAGACTTACTGTAGATTTCTGAACCTTCTCAGTAAAATTGAGTAAGTCAGGGATTAGTCACGGCAGGAATGGTAAAGCTGCTCGACAGGTTCTGGTGTCAGCTTCACCTGCTTTCACTTGCTCTTGCTTTGTTTAAGACATTTTTGTTGTCTAGGCTGGAGAGACGTGGCACGGAGACAGCGACGGCTCATGTTAGGTAATGTGGCCATGAATTATTCCTGGCTACTGAGCCATTGGATTAGAACTGAACCTTTTACTTTTACCAAACACTAGACCCTCCCCCACCCCAATTCTATATTATCCGAGGAGTTGTAAAGTCCATAATAATTCAATGGTATCAGTCCATTATGCAGCTTATAAAACCTTGCAACACTTTACAAGATAGACATTTTGGACATTCCTTTCTTTCTATCTAGTAAATGACCATTAATAGACCCAGATAAGAGTATGCTTCATCTGTCCAGGACATGACAGCTGAGGAACTAGAATAACTTCTATAGTTTTCATCACCGGATGAATCAACGTCTCGCTCTGTGTGATCCCCATTCAAGTTATGCTTTATAAAACAGGTTGGAAAATTGTATAAAGGATTGTTACCCATCAGTTGCTGATCTGTGGTAGGATACCCCAATCTGTTAGATGGGGTCCCTGTGTATGTTCCACAATGGTCTGAATAGAAGTACCAATTTTAAAGCTGTTAGGTCAAGGAGACACATGGTACCTTTCATTGATCTGTGTGTGCTTCTAGAATGTAGAAAAATACTTTTATTCTCTGGTATCAGAGGCTTTGCAAAGCTCCTGGATTGGTGCAAGATGAAAGGCCTCTTTACTCTCTCTCCTAACCCTATCCCTGCTTGGAGCTTAGCTTCCAGCTGACTGTCAATCACAGTTGGATATATAAAAGGTACCACGTGTCTCTTTGATATAACAGTTATCTGACAGTGTCAGCAGAACCTGAATTGTAGTTGACAGATTTTCTTAAGAGCTCAAAAATTGTTTGAAAATCCTTGACCCTTGAACATAACGTCAAAAATGTTAAAATAAGAGGAATTCCAGTTATAAGCGCATTTTGGTGGTCCCACATTTTGACCCTTTACCTTACGGACCAATGTTTAGCAATCCCTTGGCCATCAGCAGGTGGTGAGGGTACAAAAGGTGCTGCTGTGCTGCTTTCTTCATTATAGTCTATAGGAGATATAGGGGCAGCTGGACCACCACTCTTTTAGCTCATACAGACTACAATGATGATTGCACTATGCATTGCTCTTTCCTCCCTTTCTCAGTCAGATTACAAAGCTGGGGTAATGGAATCTATGTTCTCTTAAATATGTAAGAAGAAGAGACCAAGAATAAGTAGGCAATGTCCTCTATAAATGATTGACACTAAGACTGGAAAATCCCAGCAACATTATGACCAGTAATGCTAGTGAGTTGTAACAAACGTATTTTTTTCCTAATACCTTTTAACGGAGATTATTACTATTTTTTTTATGTCTGGATACTAAAAAAAAAAAAAAAAACTTGGCCCATGGAGTGGTCTAACTGGTTCTTAAAGCATTAAGTACTTAATTTATTCCTGTTGTCCACATCACAAGCTTTGAATATGTTCTTGATCTGGGGCAGCTGGGTAAAGCAGCTGCGCTATTAGAATTTGCCTTAGTATCTTCTGTACAATTTATGAGGCAACTGCATGAAGGGCCAGAAAAGCTGAACTTCCCTATTACCGTTTGATTTAGCTAAGATTGATGCATAAATATCTGACCATCCTTGTGTGATCAGTAGCGCCAACAGCTTTAGGGGCTTTAAAGGGCTTCTGAATGTTAAAAGTAGCATCCTATGCCAAGCAGCCACCCAAGTCAGGATTGTCTGGTGATCCCAAATGTTCACTTTAGGCTGAAATCACACATTCAGTAGTGTCTGATAGAAAAATCCTCTGGCTACATCCACCTTCTCCAGGTAGCGATATTCAAATGCTATTCGTTCACGTTCGTGCAAACCTGAACTTTTGCCAGGGTCACTCATGTCTAGTCAGTACAAAGTATATGGGGGTCTCCTGAGATTCCATCAACACACTTGCAGGTGGAGATAGGGGTTGGGGATGATGGAATTTCACTGCGTGACCCATTTGTTCATGGAGATATAAGCCACAACGAGAGGTGTTAGGCAGCGATGTACCAATTCCCATAGAGAACACACATAAGTGTCCCCTTTATAATGGGCATTACCACAGTCCAAAATGCAGTACAAAGAATGGGCCAGTGTTTTGGACATGTAAAACATATAAAGTCCATGTGGATATTGGCTCAGACAGACTGGAATACAAGAAAATACAGGAAAATTCTGTCAATGAGATATATACACACCAAGTATTCATATATCATACATCTTTTAAGCTTTAAACTTTTTCCTGTACGACGCCCCGTGGATTCTTACAGTAATCTCTTCCCTTTGGCCCATGTGCATCTCTTTAATTTGGCGTTCTAGAGGCAGATTAGTCTCTTTGAAGCTATCCACTTGTACTGATTTACTCTGGTCACATTTAAAAACATCACATAACCCGCAGCTGAAGCCCATGAAGCGTGGCAGACACTGGCAAGCCATGTGCCAAACATTATCACTGCACTGTTTGTCTCCCCCCCCACACACACACACACACACACACAAAAAGTTTTTTTTTACCATCCAGTGTTCTAAATCACTCAAAACAATGGATGACCACTAAATCAGAGATAAACTAAGGAGGTGTCAAGAACTAGTAAGGAGCTGGCCAGCAGTTTGCTCATAGGCCAACCTGTACTGTACCAGTAAAGACATTTCCTGCTTCACTCGGCAGCGTTCTGCATGAGAAGCTTGTCTACTCTGAAAATCAGCTGTTGGGTCTCCCAAGGCTGGAAGGAAACATATAATAAGGACCTGATTTACTCCTGCCCTTCCTTCCTTCCTCTCTCACTCCATCTGGACGAAGTATAAGCCTCACACTGAGCGGAGACAGACCAAAAGGACAAAGGGTTTTAAAGGGGTATTTTCTATGTTCAGGAACTACATTTGATTATATACATTAAGAAATGCCCCAATGTTGGGCAGAAGAATCATCCTTGGCATATGAATAATTAATGCAACTATATTGCAATAGTGATACCATATGTTTGATGACATCATATTGAGTTTAAACGTGAGGTCAGGAGAGCCTAAGGCCTTTTTACATGGAACAAATTTTATCGTCCATGAGCATTACTAGAGGCATATTTTCAGCTTCCAATTGTCCTGTGTCAAAGTGGCAGAGATCAGAGGTAGATGTATACGAACTTTAAGCTAATCTGTAAATCTGTACCAGCCGGTACCCACCCCCAGACCTTTGGTACCGTTTTGTATACTTAATCACGTCATGTCCGATCCTGGGGCCTGGTATTTACCTAGGCCATCTGTATCCAGCTCAGGGGCGTGCCAAAAATTAGGAAAGGTGCTGCAGGCCTAGGGCGTGGATGCTCTAGGCACCACCTTATTGACTCCTCTTTATCCCGCCAGAATAGAACTTGTTTTTTTGCCAAAATACCGGCCCAAGAAAGGCTGACCCCTGGACCAGACATGGCATGATGACGTGTACAAAATGGTACCAGCAGTTTAGGCGAGGGTAGCCGCCGGTACAGATTCACTTTAAGATTATTTAAATATATCTCATACATCAGATAGCTTCTGTATTATAATTCTGGGCAACAGGGATAACAGAATTTTCAAGAATACCTTAGGAATATGTCTCAGGTTTAAACATACAAGTACTTTAGGTACCGTGTTACATTCAGGGTTAAAGTTTTTTTTCTTATGTCTTATCGTTTAAAATTGGAGATTAAAACCTGGAAAGGTGAGTGATCTGCGATGGATCGCTGGCCTCTATTTCATCCTGGCATCAGCAGTGCCTGCTGACAAGACCCGTCAGCAATCGCTTTAGCAGGTTTCATGGTATCCCCCCCCCCCATGGGGGCTATGATCTTTTTGCTGTCACACTCCTATCCACCCGAAGTAGTGATTTGCATTTCTCTTCTTCTGTGGAATATAATGCAATGTATTGTATCTTGGTAGTAGTCAGTTCAGGTTGGGGAGAGGTTTATTTGTGATATTCTCAATGATGTCACTGGCAGGAAATCCATAAAACCGTCTGTCCTCATGGTCACTGTTTCATCTCCCTAACGGAACAAACTTTCAAACACATACATGTGAACACGATTAGAAGCTTCTTAATAAGCTTTTTTTCCCCCTTTAAGGAGAATTGAAGCCCCTTCCAAAGCTACAGCCTTCTAGGAGTTTACTACTTGGCAGAAAGCTTAAACATTGTTCTAAAATAAATAGCCCTTCCCCATAAGGACTTTGTAATGAGATTCCAGGACGTCTTTTCAGCCTTGGTTGACACAGGTCGGGTGATTAATGCAGCACATAAGCGATATAGGAAAGCATTGTATTACCAGAAGGCAGTAGACGGTATCGGGTTTTATTCACATTTGTAGCAATCAGAATCTGTGGTGAAATGTGTTTTCATAATGGTAGCAATTCAAGATCTATGATCTACGATGGCGTACTGTACTCATCACTACCACATGCCTGGGGCACAGCATTCAGAAACACGACAGACAGTGATCTCAGGAAATTAGATGGGTTACCCAGGGATCTATAGTTATCCCATGGGTTGTTAGAGGGGCTCAACTGCTAGGAGCCCCATCGGTCCCAAGAATGAAGGTCAAATGGCTGGTTATAGTAGATGGGCTCTGTACACCTATACTATAGCTCAATTCATGCAATTACACAGGTCAGATCAATACTGTAAATGAGCGACGTTCTGCTAGATTGGTGCTCATTTACTGGGCCTGTTACACTGCCCGATAATCGGTTAGCAAGGGCTGCATGGACATCATTAGCGATGTCCGTGCAGCCCTTGCCCAAACAGTTAAAGGGGTAGTGCGGCATTAGAAGATTATTCACTAAATAACACACATTACAGAGTTATACAACTTTGTAATGTATGTTATGTTAGTGAATGGCCCCCTTCCCCGCGTCCCCCCCCACCTCCGGAAGTGTAGTGCACTATACATACCTGATTCGTGTCGACCCCGGCCGGCATCTTGGGGACAATGACGTTGTCATGCCGGCCCCCCTCTGCCGCGTCATCAGCTGCTCAGCCGCGATTGGCTGAGCTTAGTTATGCGTGGGTGGGGGGGAACACGGGGAAAGGGGCCATTCACATACATAACATACATTACAAAGTTGTATAACCTTGTAATGTGTGTTATTTTGTAAATAATTACTTAGCGCCACACTACCCCTTTAATACTTCACCTGTCCACGCTCCTGGTAACATATTTAAACTCTTGTGTGTGTGTGTGTGTGTATATATATGTATGTATATCGGATAGCCAGTGCCAGATACAGTATATAATATAACATTGAACTATATAAGAAGTTGCGTAAACTTAACACTATTAATTCTCTTTAATTAACACTGTGTTTCAGTCCATGTTATACTCCAGAGCTGCATTCACAAAACTGAAGACTTCAGAGCTGAAATCTTTCACTATTCCTTGCAGTTTATTGTCTTCACAGTCAGATTTATATTCTGGGAAATGTAGGTCTTTAAGGTACAGAATAATTGAGGAATATGAACTGTACATGAGCTTAAACTGGTGTGTCTGTCAACAAGCTTGCTGACTGTTTCCAATGACAAACGGCAACATAATGAATCCTCATCAGGACTGTGGTGCAGGCTGTAGCTCTGGACCAGTTAGCGGACGTATTACAACGTGTATACAAAGTTACTCAATGTCTTCATCTTAATTCCCTGTAGAAATAGTGTAACTGTTGAAAACCATCTAAACATACAGAGTATTAGATTAATGTTTCAACGTCCAGACTACCAAAATTATAAAAGCAAAGAAAGTTTTGGGTTAACAGATTGTAATGATATAAATGTGTTACAAAGGAAGGCGCAGCATCTGCATGGTTCTGCTGGGAAGGGGATGGTGTCTCATTTCTGAGAAAAGAGGAAAAGGGGGGATTCTGGTCTCATCTGAAGCTGTAATTCATGTGCCAAGGCCAGACAGAAGGGGCTTTGTTCCCTATTCAAGTGTCAGACACTCCGCAGCAGCCAGGATCTGTTAAATATTTAGTTTTGGGGTGGGGGGAGTTTTATTGTAACCACACAGAGAAAATGGCGCAGACACTGATCTGTCTGATATACATTGTATTATTGTGAGTGAAAACATTCTGTTACCTGACTTTCCATGTGGGATGGTTCATTCATATAAGAAAAAGTCAGAGGAAACACGTTGACCCAGATTTACTAGAACATCCAATTCTAAATGTGTCCATACACTTAATACTAAAGTCGGTCGTGCATGGAAGAAAGCTTCACTCACTGGCTTATTGTAGGAAACTCTATGGAGACCCTCTTGTGCAACAAGTCCGCAAGCAGGGGAGTAAGGTGCTTAACCACGCTCTTCTCCTGGCTGTAATCTAGCAATAATCCTGGTGTCTTAGATTTCCTGATCTGTCTGTGATGATAATTGAGGAGAATGCTGGAAAGTGAATCGTACAATACTATAGTGAAAAATGGCATTCGTTGATTGAGAAGGCGATAGGAGCTCGGCCTCCACTTCTGCAAATGTTATGGAGCATGCCCAAACACCTTTCCCATTCAGGTCAATGGAACAGCTCCAGTCTGTTGCTGATCTATGAGGTTTGCTGCAAAACATATCTCTAAAGGTTGTTTAAAAACAGCTGACAAGATGGTTGCCCCCATAAAAATGTTCCAAAAATAAATAAAAAAAATTATTGAAAAAATTAGAATCAAAATATAGCAACCAATTAGAAAAAGAGAATGCTTCATTATATGACTCTTATCTGGAAAAAAATGTAAAAAGTCAGAGTGGCCAGGGTGGGGGTGGGAACATAATAAAGTAGTGATACTTAACCATCTCAGTGCCTCTGCAGTGCCACCACTCATGGACCCCCCATTGGTCTCCTGTAGCTGCTGGTCCTATGATGTCATGACCTAGCTCAGAAATGCCCACTTGGCCTGAGACGGGACATCCCTGCAGTCACTGACTAGCTGAGCAGGTAGTTCCTGCCGCATCATAGCAACACAGGAACTGGGAGAAAACAGAAAATCGGAGGCTGACCATGAGCTGGTGGCGAAGGCACGGAGATGGGTAAGTATTATGTGATGTTCTGAATAAAATAATGTGACTAAATTGGCGAACTATTTTCCATATTTAACTTTTATAGATGTTTTCAAAGTCCGAGAACCCCTTTAAATTAATCTGATCAGGAATGCTTGATTGATAAGTTTGTCTTTATTAGAGCCAATGAGGCAGAACCGCAGTACCAGGTGTATATACATGTACGTGTAGATAAAATCGGGCATATTTTTGATGGTATTTTCTTAGCTGTGGCATGTGATGGAATAAGAAGTCCTCTTTTTCTCACCCATGTGAGTCCTATCATTCCGAGGTTCACACGTAACCACCGCTCTTTGTCACTGCTTTTCATGTCCTTTTCTTGTATTTCTGCTGCCACCTCTGAGACCTCTCCTTCATTCCTATAGGATGCCTTACAGGCTGCACATAGTTAAGTAAGCGTGTCACATCAGATATTCTGTAAATATGCTGGTGATTCACTATGGGAAGTTACAGCTGTGGCGGTGGGTGTGATAAATGAGTTATTTTCTACGTCTGTTCTGCTGATTTTGGAGGCATGCTGCAGAGTTGTAGGTTGGGCAGTGACTATTTCCTATACAATATTTATCGAAGAGAGAATTTTTAAAATGTTTTTAGAGGTACTTCATAAAAAAATTCTGTGGCCAGGTTATCTTTATTAAAAAAAAAGACTCAAAACACAAGGTTGCTGCCAGTATATTCCTCAATTTCACACAAATGTTCAATAACTTTTTAGGCAAACAGGTGAATGAATCACGCTGATTGTTTCACATTCAGTTATTTTTGTACTATTTAGAGTTTATGACTGATTGGGCATTGACTATTGCAGAAGTGGACAAAACATTGACGTTTGTTGCCGTTTAGAATACACCAGACTCTAGTGTGACTTTTTGGTGACCCTCCAAACACTTGACTAAAAGAAAATTCAAAAAATAGAAAAAAAATTCTTGGTGTATCAGGCTTGTGGGATTTGTGCAGTGGCTTGCTTGGTCTTGTGACAATCAAATAGAACATTCTTTTAAGACCATACATTTAGTCTTTTAATGATAGATTGCTACAGAGAAACTCGTTGGTCATTTGTTAATGTTACTGCCAACAAATGACCGTCAAAACCCCCGGTGGACCCCATTACGAGTCAACATGGTCCATCATGAACAGTTTCGACCAGCTTACTCATGGTGACATCTAACATATCTCTTACACTAGGGACTAAAGCACTCTTTTAATGATTTGCTTGCCCTTTTATTACCCTGTTGGTTGACACGCTCGCTTGGCCTGGATTGTGCTATTAGCAGACGTGTGTAATTTGTCAGTGTAAAATAAGTTGATTACAAGGGTACTGCCTGGGGCTGGGCTTTGAAGCCTTTACAGCTGGCAGGATCGGAGTCTTGACGTGTTTTTGTGTTCTGAATAGTTGGGTGGTGTTTGTAATGAAAATTGCTGCCATGTAACAAACATGTTTTTACCTTTCTTGGTAAGGCTGGAATGGAGTGAGCAAAGTACATCATGCATGTCCTGCATGACCTTATCACGCGTTTCACAACTCGGATGATTAATATTGTTATATTTTTATTTTTTTAACATCAGGACTGGTGCTATAAGCAAGCGATAAGCCTTTACTTCTGTTATGTTCTTATTTGGTCTTAATAATGCTGGTGGTGGGCCATCTTTGTCTATATATAACTGTACATCTTTAGATAGATCCACAAGAACTAGTGATGAAAACGGTTGGAGTAGCCTCATATTATGTTCTAGAAAAACACCTGCCTCACATGTGCCTAACAATAATGGCTATATTACATGGCCTGAGCTGCTAAGTAAATGAGAACCAATCTCCTAGATCAGTGCTCCTCTACAAAGCCTATTACACGGCTCAGTAAGTGTGTGACAGTTACAACCAGCTGTTAGCGGCACATCCTCTATTACCCTGGAAGACGTACTGCCCATGGCTAAGGATTTTATTCAACTGCCCCAAATGATCTGATCAGCCGGCAAACTAGAATTTGGTTGTTTACCATCTCATTGTAATAGGGCCCAGAGACTCATTCAGTCAAAGTTGGTCTTTCATTCACTTGATATGATTTTATCGATTGGGGTCCAAGTGTTCAAACTGCGACTGATCCAGAGAAGGAGTAGGAAAAGTCAACGCTCAATACATTCTCCCGACTCTGTGTCACATGACTGAGATAGTAGCATAATGTAAGTCTATAGGGCTGTCTCACTTACATAGACACAGTGGTGCGTGGCAGCATGTGCTTCTACATACATGTTCTCCTGATCGGTTGTGATTTAAACTCTCAGACCCTCAAACCAATAAAAACGTGTAACATGTCCAAATTCTTTTTTGTTTAAATGACTGATACTCTTTAACATAATTGCAGAAAGGTTGAGTGGACCCTTCTGTATGCATCTCTCTAGTTTACAGATAATATAGATCAGGGTAAAGGGAAGGAAGTATGAGTGTTCAGTTCACACCAATATTTCTTCGTTATGACAGAAAAGCTATAAGTTGTCCTCTCCAATAAGAGTGTTTTTTGTTTTATTGTGTTAATTTTTATTTTTTTTTTAGAATTATTGAAGGTTACTTAATTTTTTTGTTTGTTTTTGTTTTCCTTGTAGATTCCATCTCAAGATGCCTATCCTCAAGCAATCCAGCAACTCAAAAAAGCGAACCCGCATTGATCGAGAGATGATCAGTGCCCCACTGGGGGATTTTAGACACACCATGCATGTTGGAAGAGGAGGTGATGCGTTTGGAGATACCTCCTTCCTCAGTAACCATGGCCCTGCCCCGGCCCCACCAGTGGAAGTGCCAAACAAAAATGGTCTTATGAAAATCACAGGGGATCATGAAGAAATCAAAATGGCAGATTCACTAAGCCAGCGCTCACAGTCGTCAGGAATTGGTTCTGGGGCAGGAAGCGTTTCTTCAAGCCCTGTCAATAATGTATCAACAAAAGAAGACAGTTTGTGGAATAACAGCAACATGGGTGTGACTTCAGATCAGTTTGACTGGATTTCACCTGGAGACTGTGGCTTGAAGCATGCAGAATCCATGTTATCCTTCCATCTCGACTTGGGCCCATCTATTTTGGATGATGTATTAGGCGTGATGAATAGAGATCCTCCGACGTCTGAATGGAACAATCCAGATGACCAGAGAGATTTTGACTTTAAATTTGCTCCTGTCCATGCAACAGACAGTGATATATACACTCAGTCCACTGTTACAGAGCCTGTCGGAAACCACTATAGTCTATCCAGCACTCTGCCAATGACAAACGCTGGTTTTGAAAATGTTTCTGTTTCCACCCCAGACCATCCAGAAGGAAACACGTCTGTTTATGAAGAAGACAGTGAAGAAGAAAAACGCTCTGTCTATGAAGGTATCGCAGATAGTCCACAGCAACAAGACAACCATCTACACGTCAGTCACCGTGCAGAGATAGATGATGATGATGATGATGATGAGGAGGACGATGATGATGATGAAGAAGGTCAAGGCTACACGTTTGATGATGACCTTGATGATGAGATTGGAGTATAGGAATGAACAAAAAACTTTGGTAGCCTCAAGTTCATGTTTCTTGACCATTAAAGGGGGTTCGTAGGTCAATATTATATTATGGACTTTCTGGAAGAAAGAAAAAGGAAATGACTTTTTTTAGGTTATTAAACTATTCAAAATGAATATTCTTTTTACAGAGGCAATGTTATACATTTGACTTGCTCCTATACTTCTAAGAACTGGACCTTGGGCTTCAAGTGGACATGGCTTAATTTTAGTTGGACTCTATGGGAGAAAGGGAAGGTTTATATAAAAAAAAAGGACTTTTGTATATGTTTTCAGTTATGATTGGTTGAAGGAAGTGAAATTGTCCATTGGTCTATGTCCTTGTTATATTATAAGGTAATTTATAGTGTTATTACAGGTGAGTGGGGGGTATGTGTAAAATGCCTTTCTCCAGGTAAAAACTGAGTATAAGTTAAGGGGGGAACCCTGAACTCCTTAGTTGTTGGCCTTTAGAAATGTTGCTTTGGTGTCCCACCACACCAACTGGTATCTATGGGTCTCATGCTATGTACCCTAAATTAAAGAAGAGCAACTGTGTAACACATTCGCACTCTTGTAGCATACGTACTAAAGTGTATTTTAACACTTTTTTCCATATACTCCCATCTATACGTTTTTTGACCATAGAAATACTATTTTTAAGAAAAGAAAGTCAGAAATATTGATCTTTTTATTGCATACAACACTAAAAGACTGAAGAAAGTGCCTTTAGACTCTTATTCCATGCTTCTTATTTACTAAGTTTCCTTTTAACGTGCTGGCAAAATAATTCTTTTTACATACAAGATAAAGGGTTGTACATTTATTTTCTTCACAGGGGATTCTTCATTTATTCATGACATTCGCTTTTTTTTTTTTTTTTGTAATGCTATTAGCACAAGGTTAGACACTCTGCACACTATGATTGGTGGCTGCTTGTTCCATTGGGGTCAATCTAATGGAACCTTTTTTTGGTTCCACAGGAAGTGACCAGAAAGTATTTTCTTTGCAGTACAATAGAGCTTTATCTCCTGTGCACTCATGTATATGACCAGGCTTTATATGAGGGGAAAAACTGACAGCTTGCAGATGTCTCAAGGAATTTAGTGGTATTCATGTGCCATGGTCAATATTATTTTGCACACTACAGGTGTTTCACATAATTTGCACTCTTTGGGTGGGTTCATACTGAGGAATTCTCGCGGATAAACTCTCCGGAATTCCGCAGAATGTCTGCGCGCATGGCCAGGCGCCTTTCCGCCGGCTCCATAGACACCATTCTATGGGCCGGCGTATTCTGCTATTCGGCGACAGAAGTGACTTGTCACTACTTTCGGCGGATAGCAGAATACGCCGGCCCATAGAGTGGTGTCTATGGAGCCGGTGGAAAGGGGCGCGGCTATGCGCACGGACATACTGCGGAATTCCGCAGAGTTTATTTGCAAGAATTCCTCAGTATGAAACCACCCTTTCACTCTGAATAAAACTTTCATCTGTCAGCATGCCAGAGATCTGGTGTGATTTACTTTCCACAGTCCATCTCTAAACTATGTCTAAATAAGCCAGATTTTTTTTTTGTTTCTTTGCTCTGTGCATCTTTTTCAGCCTATGTATAAATACAAAAAAAAAATGCTTCACAAAAATGTATTTCATATGGTATTTTTTTTTTATAAATATTTCTTCTGCAATAAAATAGTTTTGCAGCCTTTTCAAATTTGAATTTATTTTTTTCCCCTTAAACTCACAGGCCCTGTCAGCACTCACAAAACTTCTGAAATTGTGCTTAGGGGTCCACTGAAGTATCCTCCATGGGTCCCTGAGTAATGTGCTGCGCTGCAGTGCCATTTCGCACAGTGTATTATGATGTGGGCGTTGGACGGTCATCAGCCCCCCAGGAGCCTCAGGTCCTGGGCGACCATCCAAACCGCTCACATTATAATCCACCCCTGGGGGGTCCAATAACTCCCAGATTCTTCTAGAGGTAGTCCCACCCTCAGGGCACCAAAACACCTCATTAGCATGGGAAATAAACTGCTAATATCATGGAAATTGTGTCAAGGATGAAGGTAAGAAAGCTACCTTCATCCTCAGCCGCCAGTGCGCTATAGGGACATATCTGCAGCATTTAGTCCGTCCCTAAGGATACCTGGGACACACTGATACAGCCATAGGGGTTTTCCAGTGACCTTCAGCCACTGGTAATCATATGCCGCACCCTTGTGCTCATACGGACCCGAGCATGCTCGAGATTCACTCATCTGTAATCAGCAGGTTACATTCTTCTAACCTGCTGAACGTTTCCCTTTAAATTGACTTTAAAGAGAGCCAATGCCAAATTACATGTAGCCTACCAGTTCTGCATTTTAATGTACACATTCAGGACATTCTTTTGTCTAAATTTACATATATGTCCTCACTGGAACATTCTAATTTCAGGCTTTATTAACATTATCGGGTTTAGGAAATAAAACACATTCACAAACATTCAATAGGTAAATTGGAGTCATTGGAGCGTCCCCCACCTTACAGGACCCTCCATTATCCATATTAGAGTGTCCTAGAGGATTAATATAGTTATGTCTATGTACGACAAGCCCAGTTTACTGATTTTAATAAAATATATTCGGTTTGCCCTAATGCTCTGTAGCAGAATTGAGCTCTCTCTAACAGGTTCTCCCACTGATTACCGGTTGTCACCAGAAGACACTCTGAGCAGCTTATTGTTCTGTTAGCAAAAAGGTGTTATCCAACATGATACAATGACTTTAAGAAGAATCACCTCTTACAATCCTGTTAAAACTATGAGGCTGCGTTCCCAAATGGTATTTTTGTATTTGTAGCCAAAGCCAGGAGTGGGTTCAAAACATTTAAAATGCTGTCCTTCTTGTTTTGTTTAAAAATACAAACCAAAATACTACGAGGCATATGTACAGTTTTTTTTTTTTTTTTTTGCGCCATTATTCTGGCTTTTTTTTTTTTCCGCAGGTCGTAATTTTGTGGATTATTTATAAAGCACTTTGCGCTATTTTTGAGCATTTTAGCATTTTTCAGATTTTTCCCTTGGAGGGGGCATGTTAGGGACGTGCGTTAAGTTAGCTACCTTTTTTACTCAGATTTATCATGTGCGTTTTTATTTCTTTTTTTTTTTTGCATAAAGAATACTGCGCAACAGTACTCCAGCCAGACCCTGTCTTTGGTTAGCCATTTTTTTTAGCCAAAAAAGTGCAAAAATGACCAGTATTTATCTAGGCCCATGCTCCTAATGAAAATATTTGTGCATGGACCAGAGATTTTTGCGCAGTACGTAAAAAAGTGCAAGCGCAAAAATGATTGCATAAATGGTACATTTCCCCCCGAAAAGTGAACCCGGCCTAAGGTTTGCTTGTATTCTTGGTACTTAAATATGCAAAACAGGAGTCCGTGGAGCCTCGGTTGCGAGTCTCAAAACACGGGATAGCCAGATATCTCTAGCCTGTTGCCACGGGGTGCCTCCATGATAGGGAGAGCACCACACCACCCTGATAAATAGCCCCTTAAGTCCCACTCGGTTGCGAGTATTGGAACATAAATAGGGAAACACCAGGGTGGCCCCTTTTTGTCAATGTCAAACTCAAGGTGCGAGTATTGCGATCATGACAAGGGCTTGCCAAGGCAGGCTTCCATCCACAGACAGCCGTTTCGGGGTTTTTGCCCCTCGTCAGTGTGGAGTAGGATTCTGGCTAGTTGGGGCAATATCAAATCGACCAACAAAACACAGTTATCACTGAACTCAAGGAGAACAGTGAAAAAAATTCCAATGAAGTACTCCATCAAGAGTCTCCACTGATGCCCCGCCTTGGCCTGCCTTGGCAAGCCCTTGTCATGATCGCAATACTCACACCTTGAGTTTGACATTGACAAAAAGGGGCCACCCTGGTGTTTCCCTATTTATGTTCCAATACTCGCAACCGAGTGGGACTTAAGGGGCTATTTATCAGGGTGGTGTGGTGCTCTCCCTATCATGGAGGCACCCCGTGGCAACAGGCTAGAGATATCTGGCTATCCCGTGTTTTGAGACTCGTAACTGAGGCTCCACGGACTCCTGTTTTGCATATTTAAATTTTTGGGGGCATCAGTGGAGACTCTTGAGTACTTCATTGGAATTTTTTTCACTGTTCTCCTTGAGTTCAGTGATAACTATTCTTGGTACTTAACAATTTCTAATGCCAGTTACTTAATCCTATATGCCAATATATATATTTAGATTTGAAGCAACTTATGTTTTCACAACTTATGAGTTATGTGATAATTTTTTTGTGCCATATAGGAGGTCCCGTGTTTGTTTTTTGTTTTTTTTATTTAGTTCACAAAAGTTTCCACTAAATTGGAATAATAGAATAATAAATCCATTGTTCAGATCAATAGTATAGGGACTTTGCATACGTTCATAACCCTGGATAACTTATGTTTCATTGATATAACGGGAGACATTAACCTGGATGGCCTGACCAGATTCCAGTGTGGGTCATGCATTCCTGACTTTAAGAACAAAGTTAAAATGCGAGTCCATTCTGTGACCACGTAAGGAATAGTCATCTAGATTAATTGGGGTCAATTTCACCAGCACTGGACTATCAATGGTAGGGTTGTAAATACAATTGACTCTCCCGTCTCCACTTTGGCCTCATGATCTGTTTGACCTGCAATATAATATACCATGACGTTTTCTTCCTGCTTTCTTCAAACTAGGAGAATTGAAGCACATTCAGGAATACAGGCAATACAGGCAGGGGGAAGAAGTACATTCTGATCTGTAATACAGATTACACAGGCATAGGGACCATTCATTGACTATTGGAAATACCCAATAAACTTACTGACAAACTCCTAATCGCAAAAAAAAAAATAAAAAAATGGTAAATTCTTTTGGTACCTTGCATCACAGAAATCTTGGAGAAAAAAATTGCAATTCCATCTATACAAAAATTTCACAGATAAAAACCTTTTCATTTTTACTGCCTGGGATAAAAGTACTACAAAATTGCATAAGGCTATGTTCACACACACTTTCGGGTCACGGAGCGGCCGGTACTGAAGTACCGGCCAGATGATCCGTTCGGCCGGAGAGCTCTGATGCGGGCGCATCAGCGCGTGCCCGCATCATAGCTTCCCATAGCACACAGTGAAGCGAGCGGCTGGAACTGTGTGAACTGACAGGTCAGTTTTTTCTGGCGCCGCATGGGATCCCGGCCGGAGCGTACACGATGTGTGTACGCTCCGGCCGGGATCCCATTGCAAATAAAGCTATGTTCAACTCCTCAAAACTACGGCCGTAGTTTTACGTAGTGTGAACATAGCCTAAAAGTGCATTTTCCCCCCCAGTTTCACCATATATTTTTTTTCTTTGGCTCCACAATACATTATTAAGTAAAAAAAAAAAAATAAATTAAGGCTATGTTCGCACAAATAAAAGCAAGTACAGTACAGCCCTCTATACACGGAATAAACTCCATCACTCCTTGTTGGGGCCATATTTTCTTCTTATGTCATACATAGTGCAGCTCTGTATTCGATAATGATTTTATAGGTTTTTGGATACTACAAAGCCACATACCTCCTCATTATTTACTCATAAAGAAAAGTACAAAGCCTAGCATAAATGCTCTTTGATGTGAACATTGCTGGTTTATGATACTCTAATGCAGTGTGGTTTTCATAGTTGAGGCTTTGTTGTATTGTAGTTGATGCAGTGTATTAGGTTCCATAGTATTTAATGAGTTCCGGAGGGTGTATAACAGGTTACATGTTCAAAGGTCACTTTTCACCAACAAAAGAGATAAATATACTAAAGAAATAGAATTATCCAGAAACACATGAAATTTACATTTTTAGGCTATGTTCACACTATGTATCTGTGCGGCTGTATTTTTTATGCGGCTGTAATTGTGCGGCTGAAACTACGGCCGTGGGAAAAAATAGACATGCGGCTGAAAACATACGGTCATTTACTTGGAAATCTGGTTCAACTAAAAATAACAAATAAAATCTTAAGAAAGTGATGCAAACACCTCTGGATGCATCTGGGAAAGCAGGGAAACAGTTTACATGAATCGCTATTACCGGGGTTTGCGATCCTCTGCAGTAATGCCGATGCCTCTCATGGTTAATATATTTAAATAATAAAACACATTTTCTTTGTAATAAAGTCACTTTCGTTGTTCAATAATTAAATTTAAACGAATCCATCATTTTGCAATTAAATATACTGTTAAAATAAATATATATATAAATGTATATTTATATATATTTATTTTTTGACAGTATATTTAATTGCACAATGATGGATTCGTTTAAATTAAATAATTGAACAACGAAACTGATTTTATTACAACGAAAATGTGTTTTATTAATTAAATATTAATTAGTACAGGAAGCTCCATTAAGCCGTTAATTCATATTGCCGGCAATAGAGCATTCTGTACTAATCATCACTTTACTTTAATGAAAACATCAAATGTTTCTTCTAATTATGTTATCACAATAGCCTTATAAGAAGAAACATTTTGAATTATATGTGTGCTCAGCTGATTGGCTGAGCGCACATATAAAGAGCCGGTCCGCAGTACAGTGACTTCATTGTGCTGCGGACCAGCGAAGAGACAACATCGGGGTGAGTATACAGATCTCCCCATCCCAGTAAGGAAGGGGGGTCACTTAACCCCTTCCTTGCTGGGATGGGTGCAGTCTGACATCAGTCTGGCCCCCAAGGGGTTAAGGGGGATGCAATACATCCTCCCTTAACCCCTTGGGGGCCAGACTGTAAGCAGCGATCTGTAAAGATGCTGCATACTGTAAGGAGCACAACACCGCACACAATGATGGTGTTGTGCTCCTGTTTGTGTGTTTTTTGTGTATTTCTCCCTTTTTGTTTTTCAGATATCGGTATCCTGTGGATTACGTCGGATTCGGTGGACTACGTCGATGACCAGCGGTTGTTTGTTGTGATTTTTTAATAAAATGGTCAATGAGGGGTGTGGGGGTGTTTTCATTTGAATAAAAAAATGTTTTCACTTGTGTATTGTCTTTATTTCTTTACTTTATAGACTTAGTAGTGGAAACCGCCTAATAGACAGAATCCATTACTAAGTTGGGGCCTAGTGTTAGCCGGTATAAAATGGCTAACACTAACCCCCTATTATTACCCCAGTACCCAATGCCACCAGGGGTACTGGGAAGAGTCGGGTGCCAGTGGTCCCGGAGCGTCCAAATTGGCGCTCCTGGACCGGGCGGCAGCAGGCTGGTAAGATTTAGGCTGGGGAGGGCCTAAACCAATGGCTCTTCCCACCCTGGTGTTACCAGGCTGCTGTCGTTTGGTTTTTAACCCGGCTGGTTATAAAAATAGGGGGGACCTATTTTTATAACCAGCCGGGTTAAAAACCAAACGACAGCAGCCTGGTAACACCAGGGTGGGAAGAGCCATTGTTTTAGGCCCTCCCCAGCCTAAATCTTACCAGCCTGCTGCCGCCCGGTCCAGGAGCGCCAATTTTGACGCTCCGGGACCACTGGCACCCGGCTCTTCCCAGTACCCCTGGTGGCATTGGGTACTGGGGTAATAATGGGGGGTTAGTGCTAGCCATTTTATACCGGCTAACACTAGGCCCCGACTTAGTAATGGATCCCGTCTATTAGATGGCTTCCACTACTAAGTCTATAAAGTAAAGAAATAAAGACAACACACAAGTGAAAAAATTTTTTTATTCAAATAAAAACACCCCCACACCCCTCATTGACCATTGACACCAAACAACCGCTGGTCATCGACGTAGTCCACCGAATCCGACGTAATCCACAGGATACCGATATCTGAAAAATGAAAAGGGAGAAACACACAAAAAACACACAAACAGGAGCACAACACCCATCATTGTGAGCGGTGTTGTGCACCTTACAGTAAGCAGCATCTTTACAGATCGCTGCTTACAGTCTGGCCCCCAAGGGGTTAAGGGAGGATGTATTGCATCCCCCTTAACCCCTTGGGGGCCAGACTGATGTCAGACTGCACCCTTCCCAGCAAGGAAGGGGTTAAGTGACCCCCCTTCCTTGCTGGGAGGGGTGCAGTGCAGGGGAGGGGGTGGGGAGAGCTCTATACTCACCCCGATGTTGTCTCTTCGCTGGTCCGCAGCACAATGAAGTCACTGTACTGCGGACCGGCTCTTTATATGTGCGCTCAGCCAATCAGCTGAGCGCACATATAATTCAAAATGATTCTTCTAATAATGCTATTGTGATAACATAATTAGAAGAAACATTTGATGTTTTCATTAAAGTAAAGTGATGATTAGTACAGAATGCTCTATTGCCGGCAATATGAATTACCGGCTTACTGGAGCTTCCTGTACTAATTAATATTTAATTAATAAAACACATTTTCGTTGTAATAAAATCAGTTTCGTTGTTCAATTATTTAATTTAAACGAATCCATCATTGTGCAATTAAATATACTGTCAAAAAATAAATATATATATAAATATACATTTATTTATATATATATTTATTTTAATAGTGTATTTAATTGCAAAATGATGGATTTGTTAGAATTAAATTATTGAACAACGAAAGTGACTTTATTACAAAGAAAATGTGTTTTATTAATTTAATATATTAACTATTAGAGGCATCGGCATTTGGCATTATTGCCGGCTATTTTTGAAGTACTCCGTACGGACCGCCTGTCAATCCACGGCCGTGAATTTGCACAGTTCCAGCCGCAAACAATGGTCTTGTTCATTTTTTACGGGTCCGTTTACGATAGGGCCGTAGGTTCATACATAGTGTGCACTGTGCAGCCGTATATCGTATATTTTCCAACGTACGTATGAACCGGAAAAATCCGGCCGATGATTTACCGCCCGCAATACAGCTGCACAGATTCATAGTGTGAACTTAGCCTCAGGGTGCGTTCACACCTACAGGATCCGCAGCAGAAGCCGCAGCAGATTTGATGGTGCAGATTTGATGCTGTGTTCAGTTATTTAAATGAAATCTGCAGCGGATCCGCAGCAGAAAATACGCTGCAGATCCGGTAAGTGTGAACGTACCCTCAGGCCACTTTCACAACTTATTTTTTTTTTACTAAATAATGGCCGTTGTTGCAGTTTGCTACACCGGCCGCTATTTATTAAAAATGTCAAATGACATTGTGTTCTATGGAATCCTGGCCGGAGTATATACACATTGTATACACTCTGGCCCGGATTCCATGCGGACACACTGAAAACTAACATTTCAATTTTGTGCGGCCGCACGAAATCGACTGTGCGGACAATATTAAGTGTGGCTCTGGCCTTAAGTCTATTGAAACATGATCACTGTATACAGATATATAAACTTCCATACCAGACGTAACAAACTAATGTCAGGGATGTGAGCTCATCCTTGAGGTCGGAAGCAAACCGATTTAATTTCGGCCTATGAGTCTTCACTAAATGTGGAATGTGCTCCCTCAGGAACTGGTATTGGCAGAACCTGCAGATGCCTTTGAAATTTGTGTTTAGAAATATACTTTATGTGGCATTGGCTTTAACCTCTTGCTTACCACAGTAAAAATGCTCTTCACATCCGGTCTCGAGGGATGTGCGTGACAGTGCTTGTGGTTTGTGACCAGAGAAGGAACACTCAGTATAAAAGACCCTAATAAGAGTGTAGTCACATCCTTCCACTGACTAATGATGAGAATAACTAGATTTGTATTTCCAGAGAAATACATAGTGCTTGAAAAGAGCGCCTCTTTAACAGTGACTTCCCTTTAAGGAAAACTTTAACCCTTGATACCCTTTAAGAGCGACTTTGGGACAGTTCCTTTAAGGAGCAACTTTGGTGCCAACCCTTTAAAAGTGACGTATGTACTTTCCCTTTAAAAGCGACTTAGGTACCACCCTTTGAAGAGCAACTTTAGTACTGTCCTTTTAAGAGTGACTTTAGCCCCAGCCCTTTAAGAACAATTTTAATACTGTCCCTTTAAAAGTGACTTTAGTATGGCCCTTTAAAAAGCTACTTTACATAACTCGCTCTTAAAAGCACGGTACCAAAGTTGCTCTGAAAGGGAAGGTACCGAAGTCGCTCTTAAAAGGATAGTACCAAAGACGCTCTTAAAGGGACATTACATAACTCGCTCTTAAAAGCACGGTACCGATGTCCCTTTAAGAGTGACTTTGACACTGTCCCTTTATAAGCGAATGTGGCCCTGGCCCTTTAAGAGCAAGATTGATACCAACACTTTAAAAGAGACTTTGGTACCGCCTCTTAAGGGTAAGTTCACACCTACCGGATCCGCAGCGGATTTGACGCTGTGAATTTGAATGGGTCCCATATGGGACCCGGCCCCTTTAACCTCCGCGCTGCCGGCCGAAAGCCTGCCCACCTGCAGCCCCGGCCCCCCGTCCACCCGCACCACTGGCCGCCCCGAGCATACATTACCAGCTCGGTGCTGCGGCTGTGTGAAACTCCCGGCTCCATTCGCTCCTCTTCAGCCACAGTGCACAGCAGCCCTGATTGGCTGAAGAGGAGTGAGGGGAGCCGGGAGCCTGAATCAAGCCGCGGCACCGAGCTGGTAATGTATGCTCGGGGCAGCAGGTGGACGGGGGGCCGGGGCTGCGGGCGAGCAGGTGGCGCGGGGGTTAAAGGGGCCGGGTATACACGCAGCGGATCCACTGCGTGTATGGGACCCATTCAAATTCACAGTACTGAATTGCTTGTTTACCATGACAATCTTACTCATGTCAGTGTGACAAAATCGTTTAGGACCTTTCATATATTACATCATAGTGGACATGTGACCTCCTTTGGACCCGCTCTATGTCCTGCTTATATACCAGTGCCCAAAAATATATACAGTATTCCATGTGTGGTCTGACCAGTGATTTATAAAGAGGCAAAACTATGTTCTCATCTTAAGCATCTATACCTCTTTTGATGAATCCCAGGATTTTAACATCCATTTGCTGCTGCCTGGCACTGATCACTAAAGTTGAGTTTACCTATACCCCCTATACTTTTCCGAAGCAGTTTTACGCAGTGTTTTTTTTATTTAGGACATAACTGTACAAAACCTTACATTTATCCCCGTTAAACTTTATTTGCCATTTATCTGCCCAAACCTTCAGCTTCCCCAAATCCCTCTGTAATATATATATATATATATATATATATATATATATATATATATCCTCTTCTGTGGTGATTACCCAGTTAAGTGTCATCTGTAAAAATGGAAATTCTACTCTGTAGCCTCTCCACAAGGTCATTAAAGGGGTTATCCAGCGCTACAAAAACATGGCCACTTTTCCCCCGCTCTTGTCTCCAGTTCAGGTGTGGTTTGCAGTTAAGCCCCATTTACTTCAATGAAACTGAGTTTGAAACCCCACCCAATCTGGAGACAAGAGAGGGGGAAAAGTGGTCATGTTTTTGTAGCGCTGGATAACCCCTTTAATAAACACATTAAAAAGAAGTGGACGCAACACTGACCCCTGTGGTACCCCACTAGTAACTGTGACCCAATCTGAGTATGTTCCATCAATGACCACCCTCTGTTTTCTATCACTCAACCAGTTATTTATCCATTTACATATATTTTCCCTTGGTCCCAGCATCCTCATTTTATAGACCAACCTTACATGCGGCACAGTATCAAATGCATTTGAAAAGTCTAGATACACAATGTCCACAGCCTCCGCCAGCTCCAGTCTATAACTGACCTTCTCATAGAAACCGATCAGATTATTATGGCAGCGATCCCTCATAAATTCATGCTGGTGCTGTGTTACAAGATTATTTTCATTAAAGGAGAAGTCTGGCGAAAATTTTTATTAAAGTATTGTATTGCCCCCCAAAAGTTATACAAATCACCAATATACACTTATTACGGGAAATGCTTATAAAGTGCTTTTTTTCCCTGCACTTACTACTGCATCAAGGCTTCACTTCCTGGATAACATGGGGATGTCACTTCCTGGATAACATGGGAATGTCACGACCTGACTCTCAGAGCTGTGCGGGCTGTGGCTGCTGGAGAGGATGATGGCAGGGGGACACTGAGGGACACAGGGCACTGGAGGGACACAGAGCATCCCTCTGCCATCATCCTCTCAAGCATCCACAGCCCACACAGCTCTAGGAGTCGGGTCGCGACATCACCATGTTATCCAGGAAGTGAAGCCTTGATGCAGCAGTAAGTGCAGGAAAAAAGAGCACTTTATGTGCATTACCCGTAATAAATGTTTATTGGGGATTTGTATAACTTTGGGGGGGGGGGGGGGCAATACAATACTTTAATAAAAATGTTCTCCTTTTAAGATACTCCAGTATAGCATCTCTTGCTAAAAAACCCAGAAATACTTTACCATATCATAGAAAATTTATAGCTGGAAAATAGAAACACAACTAAGGGCTATCAACACTGTCAAACGTCACCTACACGGTTCATTGTTTATACATATTATTAATAGAATTAAATGACTAGTTATTTACACTTTAAAATCTAAAAAAAAATACCAGTCATACACCATGTCATACATGTAGAACATGTCAGTAATTCCAGGGATGTCTACCATGCCAAGTAAGTGGTTCACATGTCTAGATCAGCTTTGAAATCTGTAAAATAGTCACAGGTCAATAAGCACTTGTTGCAGTCCATCATCGTACAGACAGTATTGTCACTTAATGATTCTTCCAGCTCTTCCCTTGAAGAATAAAACTGGAGAATCAGTTAGGGACAAAGCTTGGCTCGGCTTTCATGTATATCGTCCAGCTGTAATCTGAAGAAGCCGAGAGGAATAAATAAAAATGCATACCTCTGCGGTGAATGGATAAAAAAAAAGTTATAAAAACAAACAGCAAAGAGTTTTTAAAGGGATTATCCAGTGTTAGAAAAACATGGCCACTTTCTTCCAGAGACAGCCTGACTCTTGTCTCAAGTTTAGGTGTAGGTTTTGCAACTCAAGTCCATTGAAGTGAATTGAGCTTAATTGCAAACCACACCTGACCTGGAGACAGGAGTGGTGCTGTCTCTAGAAGAAAGTGGCCATGTTTTTCTAACGCTGGATAACCACTTTAGGAGCCATTTTTTTACACAGGGCAAGTATCACCAAACAGGCCGATATTGCCCCATGTAATGGGATCAGCAGTAAGATGATAAAGAAGCAAACACCCATTCATCAGCTGATCGGGTCATTTTGGCCTCCTCATCGGCTGCCAGCCACATATCTCCCTGCATAATAGGGGATGTGCAGCTGATGCCTGATTGCATGAAAGGACCACACAAACAATCCAGCAATCATTAATGCTGCCCACCCCAAACTAAACTTGAACCGTGTAATGAGTGGTGATCTACGAGATCAGCATACATTTACAGCGTGGCTCGCTGTGTCTTATAGGAGGACTGGATGATGCTTCTGGAGGACTAAGCTGTGTTATTTTTTATTTCTCCTAAGGGGGAGCTGTAGAGGAAATTAACATTTGCTGCGAGATTCCTTAACCAAGTACATGTACAATTGGCCAAAATAAATGGGAAAAAGTGCTTGTTTAAATATATAGGATAGCTACAGTAAAAAAAGGGAATGATGCACCTATAGAAAACTGTGCCATTCTGGGTATATAATATCATATGATAAAACCAACCATACAATGGGCAGTTTTAACTCTTTCCCGCACGAGGACGTAACTGTACGTCCTCGTGCGGGTGCGGGCGTTCAGAGCGGGGCCCCGCGGCGACCCCGCTCTGAACCGCCGCGATCCCGGGTGCCTCATGTAGCCCGGGATCGCGGCTATTAGCGGGCACGGTCCGATCGCTGTGCCCGCTAATTAGATAATCGGAGGCAGCTGTCAAAGATGACAGCTGCCTCCGATTACCGGATTCAGCCGTTCCCTGGTGTCTAGTGGGGGAGGTCCCGGAGGAGCGATCTCCGTTACTGAAGCCGGCCGAGGACTGCTCCAAGATGGCGCCGTCCCCGACTCGGCACTCGTTTGTTTTCGGCTATCTCATTGATATCTCATTGATCTTTGCTGTATAACTATACAGCAAAGATCTCAATGAGAGATCAAAGTGTATATACTAGAAGTCCCCTAGGGGGGCTTCTAGTATATGTGTAAAAAAAAAAAAAGTGTTGTTGTCAATAAAAAGCCCCCTGCCCTAATAAAAGTCAGAATCACCCCCCTTTTCCCATGTTATAAATAAATAAATAAATAAATAAACATGTTTGCTTAATCGCCCGAACTATTAATTAATCACATTTCTGATCTCGTACGGTAAACGGCATAAGCGCAAAAATATCCCAAAGTGCAAAATTGCGCATTTTTGGTCGCATCAAATCCAGAAAATTTTTTATAAAAGGTGATCAAAAAGTCGCATGTGCGCAATCAAGGTACCAATAGAAAGAACACATAATGGCTCAAAAAATGACACCTCATACAGCCCCATAGACTAAAGGATAAAAGAGCTATAAGTATGGGAATGGAGCAATTTTAAGAAACATATATTTGTTAACAATGGTTTGAATTTTTTACCGGCCATCAGATAAAAGAAAAGTTATACATGTTACACATCGTTTTAATCGTAATGACTTGAGGAACATATAAACATGTCAGTTTTTCCATAGGACACACGGCGTAAAAACACAATCCCTCCAAAGAAAAAGAATTGTGTTTTTTTTTTCAATTTCACTGCGCATATAATTTTTTTCTGGTTTCGCAGCATATTTTATGCAAAAGTTCAGCCTGTCATTGCAAAGTACAATTAGCGATGCAAAAAATAAGGGCTCATGTGGGTCTGTAGGTGTAAAAATGCAAGTGCTATGGCCTTTTAAGCACAAGGAGGAAAAACGAAAACGCAAAAACGAAAATTAGCCTGGTCCCAAAGGGGTTAAAGAAATGTGCACAAAAGATGTTATAAAAAGTAGAGGAAATATGAAAGTTAATCTGCAGCTTTATGAAGGGAGTACTGAAAGCCTCATTACTTATCATTCCTTCATTTCAGCTTAACATTAGTACATGATAGAACATCTGTTAGGCGGAGGACCATGTAAAGAACACCTTTCCAGCTGCCGTCCATCAGATGAATGTGCTGAAAGTAAGAAGCTCCAGTGAACTCATCCAATATTTTAGTACTGTCCATAAGTGCTGACTGAGGACAACAGCTTGTGCCGCTGCCATGCTACAGCCTGCTATCATGTTAACCTTTTCTTACAAAGTTACTACAGAGTCAATAAAACTAAAGCAGAGTTACTTTAAGGCTTTTCAGAATAACAAGACACATTTCACAAGTAACATACACTTGAGTGCTTGACATTAGTGATGAAGGTAGGTGCTTGAAAAAGTTGTTGAAGAAGTTGTAGTAGTGCTTGTAAGGAGTAGAGAGCAGAGGAGAGGAGTTTGCCAGAGGGGCCCTAACCCAGTGTAGCCTTGTACTCTGCCAGAACCTTGAGAGATATATTTTTAGTTATGTGTTTACCGGTGCTTACGTTTTGTCTGTGTCTTACCACCTTCTGCCCTCTGGTAGTGTAAAAGCCATCCCAGTAGGGTAGCACGAGCCCCAGCTGTGGTTATCTGGGTGTAGCTAGATGTCCGAGTTTTCCCAGTTACCTGCACTGCGCAGTAGGATACGTAGACCTTTACTTTACTGGTTCCTTTGTCCTACCGGGATCAGCTTCTCTGGTATCAGGATGCCGTCCTGCACCTTTTAGATGTGTTCCTGGTGTGGGCTAGGGTGTTCCTTGGTGACTACTCTCCCTTAATTGTGCTTAGCACTGCATAGTATTTGTGGCTGTTTGCATAAAAGAACTGATAGTCTCTAGTTGCATCTGTTCACTTTGGTAGCTAGTAGAGATGAGCGAATTGGCTGAGGTTCGGGTTCGTATGAACCTGAACTATCGGCTTCTGACTCCCGCTGTCTGCCCACTCCTTGGAGAGGGTGGATACAACCTAGCCATACGAACCCGAACCTCAACTGGTTCGCGCAACTCTAGTAGCTAGACTAGACTGAACTAACTTAGTGTCGCTGACAGGGGTCCTGGCATCAGCCAGGCCCTGGCTTAGCTTCTGCAGGGACGGTTGTATTTTGTGTCCTTCCTCACTGAGAATCTAGTTAGAACTCAACTGCACCAGAGAAACTCCTCCTACAGGGGATCTTGTGTGCCTGTCTGTGAGTGGTGGGGGTAAGTGTGTGCAGGAGAAAGAAGAGAGGGGATAGGTAGAGAAGAAAAGGGCATCCCCTAGTGGTTAGCATAAAACACATGGTGCAACAAACATTAACCCATGACTTACTTCAGCTGTGCAATACATATAAGGGTACAAAACACTGGGACCTAGTGGTAAAATGTAATACCTCATCCACCACTTAACCTGAGAGAAAAAAGATTTTTGACAGATGCATAGGAGAGAAAGAAACACCAGTGGTGGGACACCACACTTGTCTTGTCTCTGGTACTGCACTGACCCTCAAGCTGATGACCTGGCCTGCTGACTGTGGTTACTCGGCCTGTTCCCTGGTGCATTGCACTGACTCTGGTCCTTGGGGACCAGCTGCTGCTCACACTAGGACCACACTTGTGCAGCAACCTCTAGTCCTCTCGCCCCAGAAGTCCAGATTCTGCATCCTGATGGGTAAAGACTTAGATGGGCACTTAGACTCCACTACCTGGTGTGACTCGAAGCCCTAACCGCTTGACCAACACAATAGGTCCATACTCGCTGTTGGTTTCACATTCCGAGAAAGTCAAGTCAGTCAAGTCAGTCAGTAAATCATCTCCAGACAGGTACCTATGGGTCCAAGTGAAAAGCAAGTGAAATACTGTAAATAATTCCTCTAAATGCTACATGCAAAATAAGAATAGATAAAAAGAAAATTATATGAATAAGTATTTCCTTTTAACTTCCTTTTTACTGTTCTGACTTTGTTTTGGTTCCGATCAGACTTGTCTTTTTAAACCAATTTACCTTTAAAGTTCAAAAATTCCCCGTAGAAAATGAATGGCAGAATGTTAAATATCACAGCAGCACAGCACTGATCAACCAATGACAGCACACATGCAAATAGCTGAAATGTAGCAGCTAATAGAAGTTTGCAGATCCTTCATTCAATGCCTGACAACATTCACACAGTCACATGTCCCGTATTGGACAATAGAAGATGGTAGATCCTTACGATTTTTCCTCTCTGATATAAATAACGATTTTCACAATCTTCTTTACCATTATAAGACTGCTGTGGATGTCACTGTTAAGGGTCGGTATCAAAGTTGCTGTTAAAGGGCCATTACCAAATTCACTCTTAAAGGGACGGTACCAAAGTTGCTCTTAAAGGGACAATATCAAAGTCGCCCTTGAAGGAAAAATACCAAAGTCGCTCTTAAAGGGACAGCACTAAAGTAGCTCTTATTGGGATTGTACCAAAGTCACTCTTAAAGGGCCAGTACCAAAGTCACTCATAAAGGTGGAGCATCAAAGATGCTCTTAATGGGCCGGTACCAGAGAACCTACCTAATACACCTTTAATGGACCCATGAAGAAAAAAAAGAATAAAGAAAAAAGAGTTAAAGTTTCTCTTAAAGCGGTGCCCTTGAAGTCACTGTTAAAGGGGCACTCTTTTCAAGCACTATGTATTTTCTCCTGGAAATGCAGATCTAGTTTATACTATTTGTCATTTCACAGACTTATCAGGGCTTGTTAGTTTTGTGGGTCAGGTTCTTTTTTTTTTTAATATACAATTTTACAAGCTATGTTCTCTGCATAGAGGGCATGGGTGTCATGTCTGACAGAAGCCTTCCAGAACATTCCTCTGTCAGTGGAGAATCCCCACAGCAGAACTGAAATCATTTTATCCACTAACGAGCACAGTGATTGTAGGTGTTACCACCGCTATATACCCTCCATCTTCTTTTCAGCTGTATCATTCTAAAAAATACATAGGAGAAGCCACTGCCACTGTGTACACATGGTCAAAAAATATATGTATTATATACACAGATAAAATTATTACTTTCCATTCTGTATCATCACAGTTTTTTTGTCGGTTACCCAAGGCCCGAGGTGCAGCTATTTGTTGAGTTAGTCTTAGAGATGGTACTCTGATGGGTTTCATCTCAGGCACAGACTCTTGGAATTGTGTTTTCTTATCCTGACCTGTGTCATCCCTTGCTGCGGCAGACACATGTTTTATCTGTTGGAAATTTTTATTAGTGTTCACTAATAACACTGCGTTTAGTTTCAACCACACTGTCTGTGATTAATATCTTTAAGTAAAAGCAAGGTAACTAGGATGGCCACAACATGATATGGCATGGGTCCGGATTAGAGATGAACGGACCGTCGGACTTTTGGTCCGACGGCATCGGCGCACTCTCATCATGCCTTTGATCCCGGCCGCATACTTGCACTCCCGCGAATATGCGGCCAGGATGTTCCAGGGATTCCCTGGAATATCCTGGCCGCATATTCCCGTGAGCGCAAGTATGCGGCCGGGATCAAAGGCATGATGAGAGAGCGAACTGCTTTCGGACCAAAAGTCCGGGCAACATATGACCAGTCATAAACCATATGAAAAAAATTCTGACATAATTCACTGTATTGTATAAATGATTGGGGATATTTATGCTGCGTTTACACGGAAAGATAATTCGCCCGATCGTACGATTAACGATTTCGAAGTAACAATTTTTTTTTTTATAACGATCAGCGTTTAGACGGAACGATATATGCTGCGGAAAAATCGTTTTGCGATCGCTTAAGCCTATCTCGCACATAAGTAAAATCGGTGAACGACTGTTTACACTGAACGATCTGCAAATTTTTTGCGAACGATGAACGACGATTTAAGAACATCTTCAAAGATCAAAATGAACAATTTCTTGCTCGTCGTTCGGTCGTTTGCTGCATTTACATGTACGATTATCGTTCGAATTCGATCTATATCGTGCAAATTCGCACGATAATCGTTCCGTGTAAGCGCAGCATTAGTCTTATATATCGATACTAATTAGTATGCCTCCAGCACACTGGCACACTGGATTTATGCCAGTGCACCCTTACTGAGCTGCCACAGATTTCAGTTACTAACGGCTATCTCCTTCACTCCTACCATTTTATTTATGGCTTTCATTGTATGTATGTATGTATTTATATGTTAACAGTTCCACACAATACCATTAGATTCCTAATCCCTATATTGCTGGGGCAGTAGAAAAATTGCCCCCCAAAAAAACTTACTTACCTAGCCCACCCCATCACAGATCCTGCTGAGTCTCCTTTTCAGCTCCTTCTAGTCCGCTGCTGCTGCTGACTGCATCTGAAAGCCCAGGACCTGTCTGCTCAGCTATCACTGACCAAGGTAAGAAACCACTGTGGCGAGTAATTGACTAAAAAGGCAGGTCCTGCTCCGACTTCTCACATCAGGCAGAAGAAAACCAGAAGCAGAGGAAACGTGGGGGAATGGAAAAAGGTAACCATACTTTTTTTTTTTTTTTTTTTTTTTTAACAACAGCAATATAGGATTATTTTTTATTTTTTATTTGAATGCATGAATGCCCCTTTAATTTTGGCCAGCAACACAGAGTACTGGGTAGTGGGACAACCCGGCTGTGTGCAGAAACACTCCATATTTCCCTTGAAGACTGACCTCCAGGGCTTCATGCTAGTCTAAAAATATGCCTAGTGCTTGTGCTAAATCTGTACTCCTAATGGCATCTTTAGGTAACTCATTGACTGTCAACATGAATTTGGATTACTCCCTAAATAGTAACCTTCATAAATCCTACATTCACAAAGATTCACATCCGTTGAACATCTACCTTTGACCTTTTGCTAGAGACCCGTGTAGGAACTTTTTTGCTAAAACAACTTGTTTGACTTGTCCTGCTGCTCAGCTCGTACATGCCTCGTCACTAAGTGCTACCCTTCAATTTGGATTGTAAGAATCCCTTTTGTAGCCCACCTCTATAATCAAGGTTCGCTGATGCAAATAATCTAACAGCTCCAGCCTGCCGACTTCTTACGCCCAGGCCCCTCACTACAGAGGATCTGGCTTCACTATAATTATCAAAGAGCCTAGGAAATAGGAACACAAAAACCAGTTGCGGTCCAGTTGAAAAGAGAAAAAAAAAATCAAGGCCTACATTCTTCAGCTCTATGTTTTAAGGCTGGTTAGACCTCACCGCAGTCTCTCTTAAAGGTCACGAGACACAAGAAAAACACATCTGCAGCCTCTTATCTCAGCCTTCAATTCAAGGCCTGTGTGCATAACCTATGCCTGAAGATGAATCCTCCTAATTCCCCGGTTAAAAAGACCCATTCATTGCTATTATGACACAAAGAATATAAGATCACAATTAACCTGTAGCGGCTACATAGATGAGACAAGTAAAGAGAAAACCCCTTTTAAAATGCATTGTCATAATACAAGGATAGTTCACAGCCCGTACACATCTCATACGTCTATACTTAGAATAGACTAAAATAATAACTAAACCCCCTGGGATAGCATCATTATTATTCCCAAAATTAAACATTGTTGCCTATCCACGGGATAGGTGATATGTAGCTTATCTGTGGGGTTATGACTGTTAAATCCCATCCTGAGGACAGCGGCCAATTGTTCCCTGACTAAATGCAAAAGCAGCATGCTTGACCACCACGCCATTTATTCATCATGGGGATTGTAAACACGAACTGACCAGTGTTCCGAAGTCCCACAGTCAGTGGAGTTGTAGTCAAGCATGCATGCTGTTGCTGCATTCAGCCGGGAAACATTTATCGGCTGTGTCATGATTGGTGGGGGTCCCAGCGTGGGAGTGTGGAGAGGTAAGAAAAAAAATAGAGGAGGGGCTGCATAGACATCACTAACAATAGTCAGGCCATGTAATAGGCTCCGCAAGCAAGTGCCAATCTAGCGGATCTGCGCTCGCTTATCTAAATTATTGGGCCATGTAATACATCCCTAAGAGAAGCAGACGGGGGTTGTATCGGTGCACCAGTATACCGGCCTTACTTGATGATAAAACATTGCCTTTGTGTAAGGTGTGCTTAACCCCTTAAGGACAGAGCCAATTTCGATTTTTGTGTTTTCGGTTTTTCCTCCTTGTGCTTAAAAGGCCATAGCACTTGCATTTTTCCACCTAGAGACCCACATGAGCCCTTATTTTTTGCGTCACTAATTGTACTTTGCAATGACAGGCTGAATTTTTGCATAAAGTACACTGCGAAACCAGAAAAAAAATTCAAAGTGTGGTGAAATTGAAAAAAAAAACGCATTTTGTTTATTTGGGGGAAATGTGTTTTTACGCCATTCGCCCTGGGGTAAAACTGACTTGTTATATATGTTCCTCAAGTCGTTACGATTAAAACGATATATAACATATATAACTTATATTGTATCTGATGGCCTGTAAAAAATTTAAACCATTGTCAACAAATATAGGTCACTTAAAACCGCTCCATTCCCAGGCTTATAGCGCTTTTATCCTTTGGTCTATGGGGCTGTGCGAGGTGTCATTTTTTGCGCCATGATATGTTCTTTCTATCGGTACCTTGCTTGCGCATATACGACTTTTTGATCGCTTTTTATTACAATTTTTCTGGATTTGATGCGACCAAAAATGCGCAATTTTGCACTTATACTAGAAGCCCCCCTGGGGGACTTCTAGTATAAGTGCTTTGATCTCTCATTGAGATCTCTGCAGCATAGATATGCTGCAGAGATCCTTGAGATCGGCACTCGTTTGCTTTCGGCTGCTGCAGCCGGAAACAAACGAGTGCCGAGCCGGGGACGGCGCCATCTTGGAGCGGTCCCCGGCCGGCTTCAGTTACGGAGATCGCTCCTCCGGGATAACATCCCGGAGGAGCGATCTCCCCACTAGACACCAGGGATGACGCTGTGTCCGGTAATCGGATGCAGCTGTCATGTTTGACAGCTGCATCTGATTACTGTATTAGCGGGCTACAAGTGGCACCCGGGACCGCCGCGGTTCAGAGCGGGGTCGCCGTGCGGCCCCGCTCTGAACTCCCTTACCGGCATCAGGGCGTAAATTTACGCCCGATGTCGTTAAGGGGTTAAAGGGGTTGGCCCTTTTATAGTAAAATTGCTCAGTGTACAGTATAAGTAGGTGTACTCACTGCCCTTACTGACAGCAGCTCCCTGTGTACCTCATTGAGTGAAAATCAGACTCCCCTCCTCCGGGCTGTGCTGTCCTGCTCTGTGGTGAGTCTGTCCATAAGATGGCTGATATAGAGGTGTATGTGACCATGCCCCGCCCCGCCACCCCCAGTGTCCACCACTGAGCCTTTATATGCCTATGGTGGACACTGGGGGGGCGGGGCATGGTCACTTGCTCCTCCATGTCAGCCATCTTATGGACAGACTCGCCACAGAGCAGGGCAGCCCAGCCTGGAGGAAGGGAGTCTGATTTTAGCTCTATGAGGTACACAGGGAGCTGCTGTCAGTATATACAATGAGTACACTTACTAATACTGTACACTAAGCAATTTTACTATAAAGTGGCCAACCCCTTTAAAGGATCTATTTGCAGGTTAGGATGCCCCATAGATCCTTATGGTACACTTATATACTTACACCTACGGGAGTATTCAGCATTAGCCCTTTACACTTCCAGCTGCTAGGAAAAAATATTAACACTAGCCGTTGACATTTAAAGTATTCAATAGCAGTTCTCCCCTTTTGGCATTTATGCCCTCTAGTTGAAATATAGGTGAGGTTCTAACTTCAGAAGAGAGGCACAACCTATTGTTCTATCCCAAAGAGAAGTATAGGGGGTTGCCACTAGGGGTTTATGTCATTGTAAGAGCATGTTGACATCATTAACCAAGGATCGGTGGGGTCAGCTCTCCATAGCCAATGGAACGCCTCCTGCTACATATGCATCCACAAGCCCTTTAAATGTTCTTAAAGGGCCCAGAAACTCTTTGACCAGCTCTGTCAGCAAACTTTTACTTATGCAACATAGATAGCGTAGTCAAAACAGCAAATACAGGACATATTGATAAGTATCATGTTACTGACGTTGACAGTCAAAGGTTACGGAGATAGAAAATAAACTTTACAGCAGCAATAAAATGCAAAAATATGGTGCAATTTCTTATCTGTATGACTTATCTATGATATCTCCTGAAAACTATGTTAGCCTTTAGCATGAGTGTGTAGTAGTATAGCTGATCTGAGGGAATGCTCATTTTGTTTATACATAGTGTCGGATTGGGGTATCTGTGGCCCACGAGAGGAAATGATCCTGGGGGCCCACCAATAAAGAACCAGTAAGAAACAACATGTCAGTAAGTGTTAGTGCAGGTTCTAAAGCTGGGGGGCCCACCAAAGCATCCTCCAGTTCTCTGGTGGGCCAGTCCTACACTGTTTATACAATGCTGGTAGGGACACAGTGGTACATTGATATTAATTGTCCGAACATAGTCCACTACTGATGGCCTTCAATCCATTTCCATAAGATATACTGTTTCTGGCAAGACCTTAAAAGCATTGTCTGTTGTGCTCATGAATCCGACACTGACAGTATATGGAGTCAATAGTAGACTCTGTTCAGTCCATTAAACTAAATGGATCCCTTGAAAGTACACTGTGGTATACGTCAGCATACCTGTTTGATATGCCAACATTTAGTGGAGGGATATGGGCAAAATGAATGGTTTCTTAGGCCCCCTCCCCCCCACTTCCTTTCCCATCACCACCAGTATAAACCATTCATAAAATTTTTTGCTCTTTATTTAGATAAATCTGCCGTTTCCTCTAAAAAATGCTCTCCCTGTTTTGGAGTAATAAAGCATTGCATTTTGCCGGTGCCCATTAAAACCAATGCTTCATCCCTGTATTATACAGATGTAGTACCCCAGCACAAGGTGCTGCACTAAGTTTATAATGCACCTGTGTAAAGTGGGTGAGTGGGAGATGGTCTTAATATATTCTATGTTTTCCCCACTAGATGTCACTACTGTGTTTCTCTGTAACTTATTTTGTACACAGCTAAAGAAAGTACTGGGTTAACTGTCTATTGTCATATGCTATTCTTTTATCCAGTTGTAGGTGCAGACTGTTTTCTCTCCTTTTTCTGCCCTATCCAATCCCTTCTCTCTCACACACAGCCCCTCACCAATAACAGGAAAGCTTAGTATACGCCTATAAAAGGAATCTAGTTCCTGGTGGGAGGAGTTCAGTTCTCTAGTCAGTCTAGTTTCAGACAGTGGAGAGAGAGCAACCATAGACACAGTTTCTGCTGCAGTCAAGCCAGGGCCTGGCTCCGACCAGGACCCTTTGTAAGGGACCCAGAGACTTAACTTATTTCTTCCTATGAAGCAAACAACCACAAGCGTGCAGTGCTTAACCCCCTGAGGAGGAAAAGGATGTCCTCTGAGAAACAACTTGCCCACGCCAGGGATACTAGACACAGTAGAGGGCAGTGACCTGGATCCAGTTAGGCATTGACCCCAGTCAAATGAAGCTGCAATTATCAGACATATATCACAGCTATCCTGGAAAGGTTTGGGAAGTCTGCTCAATCCAGCGCAGGGACCTGGGGCCTCGTACTACCCTCACAGGACGGGTACCTTGACACTGTAGGGCATTAGGCGGTTCAGTAAACTTGAGTATAAATTTCTTCTCCTCTTCTTCTCCTCAACTATACCCAGCTACACCATCAAGGCAGAGTACAGCATTACATTGGGAAGGGCCCTCAAGATGCTCCACTACTCCACTCTCCTCAGTTCACAACTTAACACTTCTTCGCTCTCCTGTCTGCACCTACTATTGTTCTTGAAGCGATAACCTACTTTTGTGTATTGCACTGAAGCTCTAAGTAAACGGTCATTATTCTGGTTAAGTCATTGGACTCTGTCTATTCAATTGCACCAGCACACCAGCGTATAGGTATTAAAAAGCTGCAGACTTGGAGCCCGTCTGACCGGGGGTGGGTAACAACAGATACAGATTATACAGATTATTTTGGTGACCATTTTACCTTACTGCAAGATAATTCACAGGGGAACAGGAGCTAAATGCATTTTTGCTGACCTGTATGAACTACAAAGCCGCGTGGTAGATAGGATTTGTTTGGTAAACATTTGTATTATATATATATATATATATATATAAGTAGTCGAATGAGGCGGCACTCCAGTATAAGTGATAAAATAGTGGTTTTTATTCACCCATTGGTAAGCAACGTTTCAATCTCTCTTTGAGATCTTTTTCAAGCAACAATATCAGAGTGGCAATGCTCAGTATTTAACATAGAAGCCCCTCCCATTACACATCCCCTTGTTAGTGACATCATCCTCATTAACATATGTAAACAATATAAATAGCAGTATAAATACTGTACTCAAACAGTGTAAAAGATCAATACGTATAATTGCAGTGTGTGCACAGTGTCATGTGGGTAACCGATACTCCCGATCTGTATGCATAAGTCCATAAAGTAAGTATAACTAGTCCATAGTATGATCCAATCATCATTCGGTTATTGGAGAAGGCCGTCACTCACCCCATCACTTAACAATCAGCTGATCACTCCACAGTAGGTTCATGGCGTCTGTGTTTGGTAAACTTTGAACCACGCATGCGTGGAGTGAGCGCAATGTCCTTCGGGAGGTCCGGATCACGTCATCAGATTCTATCAGCAACAGATGTCCGCGCATGCGCATACTCAATCCAAGCCCCGCAGACGCCATCTTGGGAAAGGGTACAGTTTGCCCTCAATGTGGAAGCAGAATAGAAGCCGCACAAGTGACACTCCGTTACCGCAAGTGTCACAAACATGTTCCACCTGTTACAAAAACCGTCACAGGTCTGGATAAAGGAGTGTAACAGTATATCCTGCTGTATCGCCCAGCACCTACCCGGTGTCTCTCGGGGCACAGCTGGACTGGTTGACCCCTGGTCTGGTAAAATGTCCAAGGACCTTCACCCACTTCACGGGGTCTCCCACAACTGTATTAAACTCCACCATAGCGTGCCAGCCTCAAATTTCGCGACCACTAGTACCAATTCCATAGGATTGTCCGGACATGGGGCTATGCGGTTCCGATGCGATAGCTTTTCTGACGTTCACAGGACCATCCCATTAAAACAAGATCTCAAAAATATATATATTAAGAGGTGAGTACATTCAGCCCCCTTCCATAACCGAAATCTGAAAAGAAAGAAAAAATAAATTAATAAACCAGCATATCTTAGAAGACAGTCTCCATAGTGTGCGTGACCCACAGTGAATAAACTCTATTTATATATAAATAATATAGGAAATCTAAAACCTAAACTACAAGAACAAAAGAGGGGCAGAAATCAAAAGTGGCATAGGGCATGGTCTCACATAAATGCTCTCAATGAAAAGTCCATGTTTAGTCCATTCGGATGTAGTGAATTCAGTTTAGCTATCTATTGAGCTTCTCTTTTTTTCAACATTTTTTGTCTATCCCCCCCTCTACGTGGGGCCGGTATGTGATCTACTATACAAAATCTCATCTGATGTACAGTATGGGAACATTCTTTAAAGTGTCGTGGCACTGGTAGCTCACATTTCTCAGTTCTTATGGATGATTTGTGATTGTTAAGTCTAGTTTTACATTCAGTGGTCGTTTCGCCAACATAAATCATAGGGCATGGACATTGTAGTACATATATCACAAAGTCTGATTTGCATGTCAGGTGTTATCTAATCCTGAATCTTTCTTTAGTAACCGGATGTATGAAGCTATCCCCCTTCAGAGAGAGACCCCTCTGAACTTAAATTTAGGGAGTGGGGCCTCTCTAAAAAAAGCGAATTTATGCCGACTGTATCTTCAATTGCTATTGATACATTTACAACTTTGGTTAAACAGGATGTGGATAAACTGAAACTAGATTTGGAGACACGGGGGAAACACAGGAATTTCAGCAGAAATGAGATGGAAGCTGTAAGGAGCCTTGCCCGTAACGATGATATCGTTATTAAACCCGCCGATAAGGGGGGAGCGGTGGTCGTCATGGACAAGGCTCTTTATGTACAGGAGATTGAGCGACAGCTTGGTGAGGGGGATGTGTATAGGAGAATTATGGCTGACCCCAGACCTTTGATCCTTAAAAGACTTAAATTACTGGTTGATGATGCCTTTGCTATAGATCTTATAGATGAGGATTTACATGATTTCCTTTTACCTTCCCACCCCATAACACCAGTGATATACTGTTTACCAAAGATTCACAAATCTTTGAGTAACCCTCCGGGTAGACCAATAGTGGCAGGTACAGAGTCTATCTTTAGTCCAGCAGCCACTTTTATGGACAAAGTATTACGACATTATGCAGTAGAGGCTAAATCTTATATCCGCGATACGTCAGATTTCTTACATAAAATCAAACACATTGCCATTCCTCCAAACACTATACTTGCGTCTTTTGATGTCACAAGCCTGTACACATGCATTGACCATAACAGGGGACTCAGTAGTGTTAAAAAAGCCCTAGCGGGATCTGTATACTCACCTGAATGTAAAGAGTTTCTCCTCAATCTGCTCGAAATCCTCTTAACATACAACTATTTTCTTTTTGAGGACAGATACTATATTCAACAGAAAGGCACAGCAATGGGGTCCAATATGGCCCCCACTTATGCGAACATTGTCATGGCGGACTTGGAGGAGTCTGTCGTCTATGTGTCCCACCACTTCGGCAAGGTGCTGGGGTGGTGGCGATACATAGACGACATTTTTCTCATCTGGCAGGGGACACAGCTGGAATTGGAGGACTTTTTCCACTTCCTTAACCAAGCAGACAGGGATATCAAATTCACTATGGCTAGCTCAGATGTTGGGGTACAATTCTTGGATACCTGGGTATATATACATGGTGACAGACTGTTGACGGACATCTACCTTAAACCAACTGATAAGAGTAACTTACTTAGATTTTAGAGTTTACACCCGAGAAAGATGGTTGAGTCCCTCCCACATAGTCAACTTTTGCGTGTTAGGCGCATTGTTGATGACCCTACTCTGTACAAAAAACGGCTAAATGAGATGGGCGACAAGTTTGTTGACAGAGGATACCCTAGAAAATTAGTAAAACGTAGCATTGAGAGGATCAAACATGAGGGGGAGGGTACAAGCAGTAAAAGGAAAGGACATGGTGACCGTATTCCATTTGTGACCACTTACTATGACCATAGCCCAGGCATGTCCAAAGTCCGGCCGGAGGGCCATTTGCGGCCCTCGTTCCGAACTTTTACGGCCCCCCAGGTATCCAGCTTGCTATTATCTGCCTGTGTTATAAAGCATATAGCATGTAGCATGTAAAATGGTCGGCCCTCGCACATGTTCACTTCATCAAATTTGGCACTCTTCGAAAAAAGTTTGGACATGCCTGCCATAGCCCCATGGTAGCAGCCATAGTTAGGAAGCACTGGAACATACTGACAAGATTCTATCCTAATGTACCTCTGCTTAATCATCCTCCTCTATTTTCTTATAGAAGAGCCCCTAGCCTCCGGGACAAACTTGTACATGCTGACTTTTCCCCTACAAAATTGGATCTGTCCTCTACTTTGAAACCAGGGAGCTATCCTTGCATGGGCTGTGACAACTGTGGCTCCATGCTGAAGGGGGATAGCTTCATACATCCGGTTACTAAAGAAAGATTCAGGATTAGATAACACCTGACATGCAAATCAGACTTTGTGATATATGTACTACAATGTCCCTATGATTTATGTTGGCGAAACGACCACTGAATGTAAAACTAGACTTAACAATCACAAATCATCCATAAGAACTGAGAAATGTGAGCTACCAGTGCCACGACACTTTAAAGAATGTTCCCATACTGTACATCAGATGAGATTTTGTATAGTAGATCACATACCGGCCCCACGTAGAGGGGGGGATAGACAAAAAATGTTGAAAAAAAGAGAAGCTCAATGGATAGCTAAACTGAATTCACTACATCCGAATGGACTAAACATGGACTTTTCATTGAGAGCATTTATGTGAGACCATGCCCTTTGCCACTTTTGATTTCTGCCCCTCTTTTGTTCTTGTAGTTTAGGTTTTAGATTTCCTATATTATTTATATATAAATAGAGTTTATTCACTGTGGGTCACGCACACTATGGAGACTGTCTTCTAAGATATGCTGGTTTATTAATTTATTTTTTCTTTCTTTTCAGATTTCGGTTATGGAAGGGGGCTGAATGTACTCACCTCTTAATATATATATTTTTGAGATCTTGTTTTAATGGGATGGTCCTGTGAACGTCAGAAAAGCTATCGCATCGGAACCGCATAGCCCCATGTCCGGACAATCCTATGGAATTGGTACTAGTGGTCGCGAAATTTGAGGCTGGCACGCTATGGTGGAGTTTAATACAGTTGTGGGAGACCCCGTGAAGTGGGTGAAGGTCCTTGGACATTTTACCAGACCAGGGGTCAACCAGTCCAGCTGTGCCCCGAGAGACACCGGGTAGGTGCTGGGCGATACAGCAGGATATACTGTTACACTCCTTTATCCAGACCTGTGACGGTTTTTGTAACAGGTGGAACATGTTTGTGACACTTGCGGGATCGGAGTGTCACTTGTGCGGCTTCTATTCTGCTTCCACATTGAGGGCAAACTGTACCCTTTCCCAAGATGGCGTCTGCGGGGCTTGGATTGAGTATGCGCAAGCGCGGACATCTGTTGCTGATAGAATCTGATGACGTGATCCGGACCTCCCGAAGGACATTGCGCTCACTCCACGCATGCGTGGTTCAAAGTTTACCAAACACAGACGCCATGAACCTACTGTGGAGTGATCAGCTGATTGTTAAGTGATGGGGTGAGTGACGGCCTTCTCCAATAACCGAATGATGATTGGACCATACTATGGACTAGTTATACTTACTTTATGGACTTATGCATACAGATCGGGAGTATCGGTTACCCACATGACACTGTGCACACACTGCAATTATATGTATTGATGTTTTACACTGTTTGAGTACGGTATTTATACTGCTATTTATATTGTTTACATATGTTAATGAGGATGATGTCACTAACAAGGGGATGTGTAATGGGAGGGGCTTCTATGTTAAATACTGAGCATTGCCACTCTGATATTGTTGCTTGAAAAAGATCTCAAAGAGAGATTGAAACGTTGCTTACCAATGGGTGAATAAAAACCACTATTTTATCACTTATACTGGAGTGCCGCCTCATTCGACTACTTGGAAATTCGGAAGCCTGGGTCTGGCTACCTGAGTTCGTGCACCCACCTGAGCCGCTAGACGGCCTACACAGTGCCGTCTAGCAACCTTTGTCAGTATATATATATATATATATATATATATATATATACTTACCACTGTGGTTAGCTGAGCTGCATAGATGCTTACACAGCTAGGCGCCATAATAACATAATAATATAGCAGGACCTGGCGAGACGGGGAGAGATTTGCCACAACAGTAACGTCTTGTAAGAGCAGAAACGTGTCAACAGCTCTGTGGATCCTTAATTACTGAGGACAACGCAAGAGCTCTCATTTACCACATTATATATACCTGAGAGGGTGTGTGTGTTTGCCTGCATGTGAGGGTATGGGTGAATGTGTGAAGGTGTATGTGTGGGTGTATGTGCGTCTGTACACCTGTGTGAGAATGTGTGTAAATGTGTGAGTGTGAGGGTATGTGTGAGGGTGTATGTGTGTCTGTACACTTGTGTGAGGGTGTGTGTGTCTGTATGTGTGAGGGTGTATGTGTGCGTGTATGTGTGTCTGTACACCTGTGTGAGGTGTGTGTGTATGTGTATATAGGTATACCAATGACTCCTCAAATTAAAACTCCCTTCCTAATATTGTGTAGGTCTTCCTTATACCACTGAAATAGCCCTGAACCATCATGGCATAGACTCCACAAGACTCTCATGGTGTTCTGTTGTGAGATGCAGAGGTTGTGAGGTGCAGATCCAGGGATCCGACTTTGTTTGTAGCACTACAGAAACTCTAGATACTTGATATATGGGGCAATTGGAGGACAAGTCAACACCTTAAGGACATATCCACATGGCGTATGAGACCGGCCATTCCGTGACCCGGCCGTGTCACAATGTCTGCTGTCAGAGAAGATTATCCCATTCAGGAGCTGCACGCTCCGTTGTGTGAACTGACAAGTCTGTGTGGCCGCTATTCAATGAATAGCGGCCAGAGAAAACTGAATGGAATACGCTGTGGCCGGGATTCCATTCATTCAAATACAACGTATGTTTTGTATAAATCACGGCCGTAGTTGCAAATAGCAACAACGGCCATGATTTATGCAAAACATATGTTGTGTGAACATAGCCTAAAAGTTAAAAGTATATTATCCCACTAAAAGAGGCCACTGCCATTAAAGGGTTACTGCTGTCAGAAAGGGAATAAAATGTTTAGGCCGCTGCCTAGAAAATGCTACCATAGAAGTCTATAACTTACTTGTTCCAAACTTATGTATCCTATGGCCCATAGGACTGCTGTAAAGCATATCTGCAATGCTGTGAAAGTGAGCCCAGGCAAAATGGCTGTCCCTATGATCAGGTACAGATAATAGGATTAAAGGAGTTATCCAGTGCTACAAAAACATGGCCACTTTTGCACCACTCTTGTCTCCAGTTCAGGTACGGTTTGCAATTAAGCTCCATTTACTTCAATGGAACTGAGCTTCAAACCCCACCCAATCTGGAGACAAGAGTGGTGCAAAAGTGTTTTTGTAGCACCGGACAACCCCTTTAATAAAATCTATAGTCATCTGTGCAGGTGCTGTCTGCAAGCAGTAACTACTTGAATCAATGACAACAATGCAAATAAGCAAGAGGAGATATCTAGGACACCATGCAAAAACAGGGAAATAATGTATATTGCTATAATACTTGTTATGGCTAGGCAGACTTTACAGATCCATTTGCCTACTGGGGTGTGAGGCTCAGTCCATAACTTTTCTGAGCCCTCCATGATGTATACCTCCTCCAACAAAATGTATAACTGGACAGGGACATATGACACCCATAGACTCCCATGCTAATAAAAAAAACTTATAGTTAAGATATTTTTGCAGATTGCCTGTGGATAATTTACTAAACTTGTCTACCTAGTAAGAAAAGTTTCTACCTAGTAAAGAAAGTAAAGGAGAAACTTTTGCCCACCTTTGAATGAACTAGGGCCTATGAATACATTTGGCATAGGTGCCTGTAGACACCTTAGGTCATATGCTGAGTTCACCACCTACAAATGCAGCGTATACACACAGTTCAAACTGTACACTACAAGTGGCCCCTTTTGTGTTACAGTCTAACTCAAGGTGCAAATATTGTGACATGACAAGGGTTTGCCAAGGCAGGCATCCATCCACAGACAGCTGTTTCGGGGTATTTGCCCCTCGCCAGTGTGGAGCAGGATTCTGGCTATTTGGGGCAATGACAAATCAAGAACAAAATACAGTAATCACTGAACTCAAGGAGATCAACGAAAAAATTCCAATGAAGTCCTCAATCAAGAGTCTTCACCAATGCCCCCCAAAATTGAAATATGCAAAAAAAAAAAAGCAAAAATATACAAATACAGTGTGCACACACAGCCCAGACTGTACACTACAAATGCAGCGTATACACACAGCCCAGACTGTGCACTACAAATGCAGCATATACACACAGCCGAGACTGTGCACTACAAATGCAGCGTATACACACAGCCCAGACTGTGCACTACAAATGCAGCATATACACACAGCCGAGACTGTGCACTACAAATGCAGCGTATACACACAGTCCAGACTGTGCACTGCAAATGCAGTGTACGCACACAACCCAAACTGTGCACTACAAATGCAGTGTACACACACAACCCAAATTATTTACCACAAATGCAGTGTACACACACAACCCAAACTGTGCACTACAAATGCAGTGTACACACACAACCCAAATTATTTACCACAAATGCAGTGTACACACACAACCCAAACTGTGCACTACAAATGCAGTGAACACACACAACCCAAATTATTTACCACAAATGCAGTGTATACACACACAACCCAAACTGTGCACTACAAATGCAGTGTACACACACAACCCAAATTATTTACCACAAATGCAGTGTACACACACAACCCAAACTGTGCACTACAAATGCAGTGTACACACACAACCCAAATTATTTACCACAAATGCAGTGTACACACACAACCCAAACTGTGCACTACAAATGCAGTGAACACACACAACCCAAATTATTTACCACAAATGCAGTGTATACACACACACAACCCAAACTGTGCACTACAAATGCAGTGTACACACACAACCCAAATTATTTACCACAAATGCAGTGTACACACACAACCCAAACTGTGCACTACAAATGCAGTGTACACACACAACCCAAATTATTTACCACAAATGCAGTGTACACACACAACCCAAACTGTGCACTACAAATGCAGTGAACACACACAACCCAAATTATTTACCACAAATGCAGTGTACACACACAACCCAAACTGTGCACTAAAAATGCAGTGTACACACACAACCCAAATTATTTACCACAAATGCAGTGTACACACACAACCCAAACTGTGCACTACAAATGCAGTGTACACACACAACCCAAATTATTTACCACAAATGCAGTGTACACACACAACCCAAATTATTTACCACAAATGCAGTGTACACACACAACCCAAACTGTGCACTACAAATGCAGTGTACACACACAACCCAAATTATTTACCACAAATGCAGTGTACACACACAACCCAAACTGTGCACTACAAATGCAGTGAACACACACAACCCAAATTATTTACCACAAATGCAGTGTACACACACAACCCAAACTGTGCACTAAAAATGCAGTGTACACACACAACCCAAATTATTTACCACAAATGCAGTGTACACACACAACCCAAACTGTGCACTACAAATGCAGTGTACACACACAACCCAAATTATTTACCACAAATGCAGTGTACACACACAACCCAAACTGTGCACTACAAATGCAGTGTACACACACAACCCAAATTATTTACCACAAATGCAGTGTACACACATGCTAGATTCCATATAAACTAGATATTGCATGTTATGACGTCAGCAGTCTCATCATTCTCTAGGATTATAGCTGTTATAAGTAAAGATTATTTATAGCAAATCTCTGTAAATATACAAAGCAAACATGACACCGCCTGTGGCAGAGGGATGACTTACTGATCTGCTGGTAAACATTCACACATATTCCCTGGATCATCACAGATCACAAGACCTGAACTGCAGGAACATTGATGAGAATGTTAGTTTAGCTGCATAACTACCATAGGCGGCTAAATGTCTCACCAACATTGACTATCAGAGAGACATTTTGACCTCCATAAAAAGGACCTGTAGGATGTGTTTTAGAAAAAACTCTTGAGTTCTAAGAAATATAAGAATCCTAGAGCACCATAGCTTACAATGCTGTTCCTCTGTTACTCCTCCTGAAGCTTGGTGTCACCATTCCCATCTCAATGGGGTGTAAGGTAAATCCTGAAACTGGGCATTACCATTCCTCATGTCTAATTATTATTATTTATCTATTTAGACAGTTCCAGGGGCATTAACAAAGGAACGGCACCATGAAGCTTTAGCACTGTTACATTATGGACAGAGACATGTCAAAAGTTTTGCTTGGTCAGGGTTCAGACTCCCACTGATCTCTAGAAGAAGCCAGGAGAAGCATGAGGCTGGGTGCTTCAGTCCCTGGCTCACTGACTTTCCAGTCTTGCTGCAGTCACTGGACTCCATACACCTACAATATCTCCTGCAATGAAAAGCTGATCCAGTAATCTGATACAGTAAGGGTACGTGCACACTACGGACAACCCATTGTGGATTCTGCAGCTTGCACCCGCTCTGCTTGTGCTATAGACTCCATTCTATGCACGGGCGGATTCCGCCGTCCATCCAGAGAGTGAACCTGTTCATTCTTTGGACGGACGGCGGAATCTCCCCGTAGTATGCCTGTTCCCTAAGAGTAACTATCCCTTCCTCATAGTGACATGGCAGAGGTTTTACTTGGCCGGGATCCATTCAGTAACAGCTACCAGAGGTTTAAAAAAAGAAGAATTTAAATAAGAAACTTGCAAGTTTGCTTCCTGCAGAAAAAGGGTGCGGACCTTTAAAAATCTCCCTCCGTATTTCTCTTTACATAAAATTTTGACCATAAAAATGCCTTCATTTCTGTGGTTTATAGGAATGATAGCAGAGTTGCACTGACTTGGATGGGAATGTGGTTTTCATTAGAGAAGTATAGGAGTACTTCTCCTGCTTCAGCCCAGAGAGACATGTCATGGCTGACTGTGACAAGCTAATCCCAGCTTCTGCACAATATGTAACTGAGACTAAGGGTACTATTACACGGAACAATAATCGGCCGAATTGGCCCGATTCGGCCAATAATCGCTCCGTGTAATAAATGCAACGATCAGCCGATGCCAACGATCATCGGCTGATCGCTGATATAGGTTAGAACCTATTTTTGTCGGGCGCCGACCGTGCACCACTGCGTGTAATAGCGGTGCACGGGCGGCGGCTAACAATATACATTACCCATCCACATTCCAGGGCTGCTCCTGCCGTCCGCTTCTCCTGGGGTCACGCGCGCGCTGTAGCTTCACAGCGGCCTGTCAGCTGATAGGCCGCTCAGCCAATTACAGGCTGCGGCGGTCCCGGCCTGTGATTGGCTGAGCGGCCTATCAGCTGATAGGCCGCTGTGAAGCTAGAGCGCGTGCGGGACCCCCATGAAGCTAGGCTATTAGCAGGCACAGTCCGATCGCCATGCCCGCTAATCAGCATTTTAAGTGCAGCTGTCAAAGTTAACCCCTTCGTGCTGCAGCTAGTTTGGGCCTTAATGACCAGGCTAATTTTTCAAAATCTGACCTGTCTCACTTTATGCTCTTATAGCTCAGTGATGCTTTAACGTATGCTAGCGATTCTGAGATTGTTTTTTCGTGACATATGGCACTTTATGTTAGTGGCAAAATTTGGTCACTACTTTGTGTGTTTTTTGTGAAAAACATCAAAATATCATGAAAAATTAAAAAAATTTGCATTTTATGAACTTTGAAATTCTCTGCTTCTAAAAAAAGAAAGTCGTAGCACATAAATTAGTTACTAAGTCACATTACCAATATGTCTTCTTTATTCTGGCATAATTTGGTAAACATATTTTACTTTTTTAGGGTGTTATGGGGCTTAGAAATTTATCAGCAAATTATCACATTTTCGTGAAACTGATTTTTTTAGGGACCAGTTCTTTTTTTAAATGGATTTAGAAGTCTGGTATCCTGAAAACCCCCATAAGTGACCCCATTTTGGAAACTACACACCTTAAAGAATTAATCTAGGGGTATAATGAGCATTTTAACCCTACAGGGGCTGGAGGAAAGTATTCACAATTAGGCAGTAAAAAAATTGAAAATTTAAATTTTCCAATAATATATACGTTTAGATTAAAGTTTCTCATTTTCAAAAGGAATATGAGACAAAAAGCACTCCAAAATTTGTAATGCAGGTTCTCTTGAGTACAACGGTACCCCATATGTGGGCGTAAACCACTGTATGGGCACACAGCAGGGCTCAGAAGGAAGGGAGCGCCAATTAGCTTTTCCAATGCAAATTTTGCTGAAGAAGTTTCTGAGCGCCAGGTGCGTTTGCAGTGCCCCTGTAGTGTCAGCAGAGAGAAAACCCCCCATAAGTCACCCCATTTTGGAAAGTACACCCCTCAAAGAATTCATCTTGGTGTGTGGTGACCATTTTGACCCCACAGGTATTACAGGAAAGTATTCAAAAGAAGACAGTAAAAATGAAAAACTCGAATTCTTCCAATAATATGTTCGTTTAGTTTGAAATTTCTCAATTTCACGAGGAACAAGAGGAAAAAGTACCCCAAAATTTGTAACGCAGGTTCTCCTGAGTACAATGGTACCCCATATGTGGGCGTAAACCACTGTATGGGCACACAGGAGGGCTCAAAAGGGAAGGAGCGCCAATTAGCTTTTTCAATGCAGATTTTGCTGAAGAAGTTTCCGAGTGCCAGGTGCGTTTGCAGTGCCCCTGTAGTGTCAGCAGAATAAAATCTCGCCATAAGTCACTCCATTTTGGAAAGTGCACCCCTCATAGAATTTATTTTGGGGTGTGGTGAGCATTTTGACCCCACAGGTATTTGAGGAAAGTATTCAAAAGTAGACAGTAAAAATGAAAAACTCGAATTTTTCCAATAATATGTTCCTTTAGTTTGAAATTTCTCAATTTCACGAGGAACAGGAGAGAAATGTCACCCCAATATATGTAAAGCAGGTTCTCCTGAGTAGAACGGTACCCCATACGTGGGCATAAACCACTGCATGGGCACACAGCCGGGCTCAGAAGGGAAGGAGCGCCAATTAGCATTTTCAGTGCAGATTTTTCTGAAGAAGTTTCTGAGCGCCAGGTGCGTTTGCAGAGCCCCTGTAGTGTCAGCAGAATAGATTCCCCCCAAAAGTCACCACATTTTGGAAAGAGCACCCCTCAAAGAATTCATCTTGGGGTGTGGTGACCATTTTTACCCCACAGGTATTAGAGGAAAGTATTCAAAATTGGCCAGTAAAAATGAAAAACTCGAATTTTTCCAATAATATGTTGGTTTAGTTTGAAATTTCTCAATTTGACGAGGAACAGGAGAGAAAACGTACCCCAAAATCTGTAACGCAGGTTCTCCTGAGTAAAACGGTACCTCATATGTGGGCATAAACCACTGTATGGGCACACAGCAGGGCTCAGAAGGGAAGGAGCGCCAATTTACAGGAGCAAAACCGCAGCTAGTAATGGTTATTAGAATAGCGCAGTTACTAAAATAAAAATAAAAAAATGAGATTACAGGTAATGTGGGGTGGTTACGGGCAACCAGGGGTGGTTATGGGCAACCTGAGGTGGTTACAGGTAATCTGGGGTGGTTACGGACAACATGGGGTGGTCACGGGCAACCTGCTGTGGTTACAGGCAACGTGGGGTGGTTACAGGCAACGCGGGGTGGTTACGGGCAACGTGTGGTGGTTATGGGCAACGTGTGGTGGTCACGGGCAACCTGCTGTGGTTACGGCAACGTGGGGTGGTTACAGGCAACGTGGGCTGGTTACAGGCAACGTGGGCTGGTTACAGGCAACATGGGCTGGTAACGGGCAACGTGGGCTGGTTACGGGCAACCTGCTGTGCTTACAGACAATCTGGGATGGTTACGGGAAACGTGGGGTGGTTACGGGCAACCTGCAATGCTTACAGACAATCTGGGGTGGTTACAGGCAACGTGGGCTGGTTACGGGCAACCTGCAGTGCTTACAGACAATCTGAGGTGGATACGGGCAACGTGGGGTGGTTACGCGCAACCTGCAGTGCTTACTGACAATCTGGGGTGGTTACGGGCAACGTGGGGTGGTTACGGGCAATGTGGGGTGGTTACGGATAAACTGAAGTTCTTATAGGCAATCTGGGGTGGGTACCTGTAATCTGACATGGGCAACGCAATCTGGAGGGGGTCTTTGGCACTTTGGGGTGGTCAGAGGCGACGTGTGGTGGTCCGAGGCGACGTGTGGTGGTCAGAGGCGACGTGCGGTGGTCAGAGGCATCGTGGCGTGGTCAGAGGCATCGTGGCGTGGTCAGAGGCATCGTGGCGTGGGCAGAGGCATCGTGGCGTGGGCAGAGGCATCGTGGCGTGGTCAGAGGCAACGCGCGGTGGTTACGTGCAATCTGGGGGGGTTACATGTAATCTGGCATGATTACGGGGAACCTGGGGGGTTATGTGCAACCTGGAAGGGTTACAGACAATCTGGGATTGTTACTGATAAACTGAAGTGCTTATAGGTAATCTGGGGTGGGTACATGTAATTTGGGGTGGTTACGGGCAATCTGGAGGGGGTCACTGGCAATTTGCGGTGGTTACGGGCAACGTGCGGTGGTTACGGGCAACGTGCGGTGGTTCCGGACAACGTGCGGTGGTTACGGGCAACGTGCGGTGGTTACGGGCAACGTGCGGTGGTTACGGGCAACGTGCGGTGGTTACGGGTAATCTGGGGAGGGGTTAGGGGTAATTTGGGAGTACACTGCAATTATTACTATAATAAAAAGTGTGTGTTTTATTTTTTTGTATGTTTGTCACTTTTTGTACTTTACATATTCATTTTCACTGTATTACTATGATTACTGTGATATTTTCTATCACAGTAATCATAGTTCAGTGACAGAGACCAAATTGGTCTCTGTCACTTAAAATTTTCAGAGTTGGCTGGTTGTGAAGCGCATGCGCACTTCATAACCAGCCAGGACGTCGAGGAGGACGGAGCTCCAGGATCAGGTAACGTATATGGGGAAGGGGGGGGTGACTGGGGGACGGGGGTGACAGGGGGGGTGGGGGGCGACTTGGGGGGTGGGGGGGACATCACTTTTTATCCCCTGTCACCAATCATTTATGGTGACAGGGGATAAAAAGTGCCGGGAGCACATGGTACAAGCGAACAGCGGTATATAGTATATACCGCTGATCGCTTGTATCGGGACCCCACAGGGGGGTCCCCGATGACTGCCCCATGCTCTCCGCTACCTCCGGTGGCGGAAAGCATGGGGCTTTCATTCATTTTAACCTTTTCATCACTGTGAACCGACGTTAGTCGGTTCACAGCGATGGCGGCGGCCATCTTGGAAATGATGGCCGCCGGGGGAGGGGGGTTAGTTATCGGGGCACTAGGGGGGTCTGATCTGGGGTCTGATATACACTTCACTTCATCTCCCCCCGCCGTAGATTCACGGCGGGGGGAGATGAAAGGCGGCGGCGGCACCGGTAATCCCCTTTACCGACGGCCGCCGCTATAACGTTAATAGCGGCGATCGTCGGTAAGGGGGGGGGGGGGCCGGGACGGACCCCACACACTGCCCCAACCCCTCAGCTACCTCCGGTAGCCGGGGGGATGGGGTGGGGGCCGTCCCGGCCCCGCAGCCTTATTCTCTGCCATCGCCGTAAAAAGCTGATGGCAGCAGAATAAGGACCATTAGTGACCGCCGTAGAAAGCCGTATCGGCGGTCACTAAGGGGTTAACAGTTGCATTTAAAATGCTTGCTGTCCCACTCCCTGGTGTCTAGTGGTGGCACTAGAAAGGGGGGGTGATTTTAACTTTTATTGGGGGAGGGGCTTTGGGGTAGTGTAATAGTGAATTTTACTTTTTTTTTAAACACATTTGATGTCACTTTGGGGGACTTGTACATACAATTGTTTGATGTTTACACGGATCATTGCTATGCCATAGGCATAGCATTAATCAGTGTGATAGGCGGGCAGGCAGGCTCAGTGAGCAGATCGCCGATCGGACTGCACGGAGGCAGGTGAGAGACCTTTGGCGGTCCGTTTTAACGATCAGGACCCCCGCAGTCACACTGCGGGGGTCCCGATCGGTAAGTGACAGTGACTCCCCCTGTCACTTACACTTAAATGCAGCGTTCGCGCAGCGGTCGCGCCCCGGCCGCGCCATTTAAGGGGTTAAGGGCACGCTGCAGCATGATCGCTGTAGCCTGTCATTAACGGTGAGGTGCCGGCTTAAAGAGTCACTGTCGTTTTTTTTTTGTTTTTTTTGCAGAAATCAATATTCCAGGTGGTTTTAGGAAACTTTGTAATTGGGTTTATTAGGCAAATATGCCATTATCTGCATTCATCAGACACAACCCTGTCTGTTCTAGGGAGGGGGGAGAAGGGAGATGAGTCGGCAGCAGAGAGCAGAGAACAAAGAATTACACAGACGGGAGCTCCATTAAAGCTGTATTCAGAGGTCAGAGAGGTCAGTGCTGACTGTCAGAGGAGATAGCCTGGTGATGTAGCTGTGAATTAGTTCTTTGTTGTCCTGTTTTGGTGCCTCATCTCCCTCCACCCCTCCCCTCTCCATACACAATGATGAAAGACAGAAGACAGGGGTAGAGCTTCAAACTGCTTTTTCGTGATAAAAATGCATTTTTTTCGGCTAATAAACCCAATTACAAAGTTTCTTAAAATCGCCTGGACTATTGATTTCTGCAAAAAAAAAATAAAAAAAAACTTTAAACGACAGTGACTCTTTAACTTCTCAAGACGGGGTTGTATATGGTAAGACACCTCCTTGGCTAAAGATAACCACCAGGTGACCAGTACAGATCTAGCTCTGGCAAATCACACTTTTTGTCACATTATGTAAGGCTATTCAGGTTCATAGCTGACCAAATACTAGAGGACATCTGGGGCCATTCAGAGCAGGAGCCATCTTTCCTTTTTACTACTTCCACACTAGCATTGAGATTCCTTTAGATTTTCAGTCAGTCTTCTGTTGAGGTGTCAGCTAGTAATCTCTAAATTTCCATTCAATTTCGACCTCTGGGAAGTACTTGCAGCAATATTAACCTGGCTGCTACTTGTGAGCAATAGCATGCATTATGTGTAATCCCTAACAAAATATGTAGGTGGAAACAGATGACTGCATCATGCCCTGCTAACAACCAGGAACATCTGTAAAATAAACAGGATCTTTATCAAAGTTCAAAGATTATTCACATGTAAAATAAATCGTTTTACACCCAGCAATCAATCCTAGCTATTCACAACCAGACACAGATACCCTTGTTCACATTACAGAGGTGTACAAGCGTGTTTCAGTATTTTGCCATGGTCACATTAAGTATAACCCGGCCGGATCACAGAATGGCCAGTGTTACAGAAGATCATCCTGGCCGGTACTTCACTTTTGCTTAATTTGGATGCGGCCGCATTGCGGCAGATTGCAAGTTGCAACAATGGCCGTGATTTATACAACATATACGTTGTGTGAACATGACCTTTAATTTTGCACTTATAAACAAAGTAAATCAGCTGAATGTGAGGCTGACGCTATAATCTTCTCATGCAGCCAAGAACTACCAATGCAGAACAAAAAGAGTACCACTGTACACCACAAGGTGGCAGAATTCATCCAATGCTGTATTACTGCTTTACTATTGTTTTATACCTTATACCAGAAAGATGATAGATAGATAGTATCAGTAGTGGATTATAATAGGGGTGTTTCCGGGGCCCTGAGCTCCTGGGGGGCCCATGACCACCCAAAAAGACTTATACTTTCAGTGGTGTACTGTCTCCTGGCTACACTTCTGCCATGATTTGCAAAAAAACACAGTTTTTTTTATGGAAATTTTGCACAAATCAGGACATCATGACATTATCTGTCCTGTACTATGAACACCAGGCTAGTGCTGCCATAGTTACAGTGGGGTGGCGGGGCCCAGGCTTGGTGAACAGCCCGGGGCCTATGGTAAAGTTAATCCACCCCTGGATAATATATATATGTATATATAGCATAAAGATGTGTGTGTGTGTGTGTGTGTGTGTATATATATATATATATATATATATATATATATATATATATATATATATATATATATATATATATTTAAAATATTGTTGTAAAGTTTGTGAATCCAAGGCCAGCCTTTGGGTATATAGTAAGGTGTGGTATATACTAGCTTTAATCATGATAAAAACAAACTTATGTCACAGAGACATGGTTTCACTTCTGGGACCCGTACCGATCAGGAGAATGAGCTGGAAGAAGCACATTTCATTCCCTGGCTCGCACCAATCTCTGTCCTGGGATATGTATAGGGGCTTATAATCTATCTCTCCGTGTGATAAGAAACGTGCGGCGGATGGCTGATTATCGAGCTGTGTCATAGCCTTGGCAAGCAAGCGTTGATCTAGCAAATTGGCTCTCACTTACAGTATGGGTCAGGTCGTGTAATACGGACGTTATCCTGTGGATAGGTGATAACATGAAATCTTGGGATAACCCCTAGATAAGGCATCTATAGATGGGAGCATTCCTCCCCCATACAATCACACATTCTCAGGTTGTCTCAGTGTCTGTGTCCAGCTCTAACCTTACATTTAATGACAAGGTTTTACTGCTGACAGGAAACGCTAATAGAATATACAGGGAAAAGCAGTATAGTCATGGCCGAAGGGGGAAAGGAACAAACAATGTGGCGGAGATAAGAATGTTTGTACCATGAATCATCTCCTTGAGAAATACAGTTATAAAATGGCTTCTGAATATGAAAAACACAAAGCAGCCAATGATAGAAATGAGCTCAGCGTTTACTGCACTGCCCGTATGTAATGATAAGTCACAGGGTATTTGTGGAGTTCCAGGAAGGTGAAGTAAACACCATGAGAGGATGCCAGACATCTCCCCAAGAATGCACAGGTAACCTTGCTGTGTCCTCGGGCCATGAAACCGGCTTCTCTGCCACTTTCGGGGACGGTTACATAATGAACGTTTGTAAATCATTATCCACCATATGTAGGAAGATTCATGACTTCCAAGTAATTCCGCCCCATTCCTATAAGCTGGGAAATCTTCATGAGAAGTTGTTTCCTTTTAAAATATATAATTATCCTATATTATGATACAGAGGAAATATACATCTTAGATATAGTAAACCATTATATTATTAATAGGGTAATGTAAGCAAGGTGGTAAGACTGTATACAGATTCGCCAGGACCAGAAATTTAGAGACAAAGTATTCTTTATTATTTGTAGTAGAGAGACGAATCTGCACCAAATCATGTGAATTTTAGGGAATTTGCCGCTGTTTTTTTTTTCCCCCAGTACAGAAAAAAAATAGAAAGGGGGCGTGGTTTAGCCGCCGAGGAGAGAGGACGTGTTCCCCAGAGCTCTTGCTTCAGCTTCTACTCAGCTATTACTCTACCGATTGGACTTATTACTTTTCCAGCCTGACAGACTCTAACTCCCAACCTGTCCCGTAAGATGACTATTACATCCCGGAAAGCAACAGCAGCCGCCCGGAGAAGACAACAAGCTTCTCTCACCGCAGCAACGGCTCCACAGCGTGGTACGGGCCTCTTCACTGCACCGTTCCTGGACTTGTTAAGCGCGGCTGGCGGAGAGGTGTGGCAGACCTCTCTGGCAAAGGCAGAGACGGCACAGCGGCTCCCTGAGGAGGCCTTGCCGGAGTCGGACGACACTTCGCAACGCCAGAGACATAGTACATCGGGGCGGTCAACTGTAAGTTCTTCTCTTGCCATTAATTAGCAGTCCCCATCTTCTGCTACAGTGGCCTCCACAGGGCGCCGCAGGCGGAAATGCTCCTCTAAGACTGGTCCAGGGCCAACACTTTCTAGCCCCTCTATTACCCCTAGACCCTCCGAAGTCCTGGTTGCTGACAAGGCCGTTTATATTCAACCACCAAGAGTCCCAGCCGTGTGTTTCCCATCTGTTGCTATTGACAAGGCGACGATTAGGTGGCTTGATGTTTTGTGTGACACTTCGGATCCCTCGGAACCAGACTCTGAGAAGAATACTTATTATGCTGATTTTCTGCATTAACAAGGGTTTTGCGCAAACTGTGGCTGCTATTGAGGGAGCTGTTCATACCATAGCCCAAAAAGTTTAAAAATTGGAAGACAATATGGTTACAGTTGTTGACAATTACAATGCTTTACGGGATGATTACCAGGAATTGGATACAGAAGTGAAACACCTGCGTACTATACTAAGCCAAGTGGATGATCGTTCTAGAATTAATAATATAAAAATAAGGGGGATACCGGAATCTGTGCTGGCTCCCGAGCTGCCTTAATTTTTTCAGACTCTTATCAAAGATCTCCTACCTACATACTCTCCTGAGGAGCTTACTATTGACTGGATACAACGCATACCCCGACCTAAACAACTGCCTCCTGCTGCCCCTAGAGACACGATTGTCAGATTGCACCACTTCAATGCTAGGAAGGCGATTCTTGCAGCTACCAAGCAGCGTCACGGCTTTGCAAACAAACAAGAGATGATTTCGGTTTACCCTAAATGGTCAGCGGCCACGCTTGGGTGGCGCAAATCATTGGCCCCGTTTACATCGCTTCTGAGAGACAATTGCATTCGCTATAAATGGGCCTCCCTGGGACGATCGCAGGTCTCTAAAGAAGCTGACACATTTTTCGTCTATGACTTGCGAATGGGTCTTTCTCTTCTGGATGAATGGAATCTAGCATACCGTCAACATCGGGTTTCTACACCATCACTGGCTGAAAAAAGTGGTTCTTCTGATTGAACTCCCATATGATTGTGACTATAACTTTGCCTTTCAATCTTTAGCGACCCGCAGGCTGGCGGAACTTATTATACCATCTCCCTATATTTCCTCCTCGGTTTTGAACTGGACTCAGTGCCCCATACATATAATTTTTTTTACATCTAGAGTTGGCATTGTATGTTCATGTCGCGTCATAAAGACGCTTGAGTAGATGTTTGTTTGTCATTTCTGTGTTACTGCTCTAGTTAACATTTGCTTTGCTGATGCCCATAATTTTAGCCTTGTTTTCTGCCTTGTTCTCTGTGGTGAGTCCCTCTCTTTAGCTTGTGGCTTCCTAACTAGCTTGTTCGGTGGACCATATCACTGTGCTTATACTTTTATTGGGCTAATAGTGCACGTCTCGTGCCACCTTTGTCTACTGTTTGCATTATGTTATGTGTTTGAGAGTCTCTATTGTTTATCTCTTTTAATTTTATACTGTGTTCTTTTTAGAGTGTATCTATGCTTCTGTTATGATAGCCTTGCATTTCCAACTTGTTGTATTGTCTAAAAATTGTCTGAAAAACTTTTGTCAATAGAAATTTATTGAAACAGAAAACACATAGAAATGTATTAAAAAAAGGTGTTAAAAAAAACACAATTTTTATAGGCATATCCGTGTGTTTCTAATATTCCCCCAATTTATCAATAGAAACCCTAGAACAGTATAAAAAAACTACGCAGGGTATCAAACACCAGAAAAAAGGCCTAAACTAATATACACTTAAAGGGAACCTGTCACGCTAGAAGAGAGAGAAGAGCCCGCCTGACCCCCCCGGTGGAGCCCTGGATACTTACCTCATCCTGCAAGTCCCGCTCCAGAAGCCGGCTTCCATCGCTAGCGCCCCCCCCCCCCCCCTGTAGTCACCTGCTTGCTGACGCGCAGAATAGCGTTGGCAGAGAGCTGACAGCGCTCGTTTGCTCCTCTCATTCGCTCGTGCAATAGGGGCTTTAGGCTAAGGCCAGTTACATACAGTATCGCAGCAGATTTCACGTTGCGAGTTCTTCAGTGAAATCCTTGCAATACTCCTTCTTGTTGTTTTCTATAGCTTTACGTAGTTACAGGAGATTTTTCATTCCACTGTATGTAAAGCCCCTTCCCACTTAACTCACCGCTCCCCGGCTAATATATCACCTACCTGCGCTACAGCCTGCCTCTCAGGCTCCTGGCTCGCTGACATGCCACTCATCAGCGGGTGCGGCAGGACAGCGCACTGATTGGCTGAGCAGGACACCAGGGAGCCGGGGCCTGAGAGGCAGGCTGTAGTGCAGGCAGGTGATATATTAGCCGGGGGGCGGTGAGTTAAGTGGGAAGGGGCTTTACATACAGTGGAATGAAAAATCTGCAAGTATGTAAAGCCATAAAAATTGACAGGACACAGGATCGCAAAGGGATTGTGCAATGCAATGCGCTGTGATACTCTATGAGTGTAGTTGGTCTAAAAATGAGAAAACACTGGAAAAACTACCAAAAAGCAGTAACAACTGCCGCCAGTTTTTGGACACCATTTTAAGCCCCCCAAAACACTATTTGGCTTTTGGCGGAAGCCTCAGTGATTACGATTTTTTCCGGTCCTGGTTGTGTTCCCGTTCTACCAGCTTCGGGTGACATCCCTGACCAGCAAACCACAGAGCAGAGCAAGGAAGTTGTCACAGTGAAGGCAACCTCTTCAATGTGAATCCGGCCTAAAGCTTGTCAAATATCCAGCACAGAGCCGCCAAGTCCAGTACTTCATACTGTCATATGCCCACGTGTTATGATTCCTAAGTCATACAGATGTGACTGCTGCCCCATAGAAAGCCTCTCGGAGGCTACATTTGGGTAGAGTACCCCTCTGTAAGGGCTGTGCTAGATTGGCGCTCTTTAAGGAGCCTATTAAACAGCTTGGTAAATGTGTGGGCAGGACATTGTTAGCAATATATATAATAAGAAAATATTGAGCATGTAATGCTTACCTCTCCACACTCCCCAGGTTTCCTCCTGCCATTTCTCTAGGTCCTCCACTGACTGCAACCACCAATGGAACTTCTGCAGTCTAACCCTTCTCTGCAGTGACAGCCCACTCCATGGAGAGGTAAGTGTGGTGAGCCCCTGGATGGTGTTATAGCGGTGGAACGGCCGGTCACTTGCTAGATGGAAGTGTGGCGCCACTTCTTGTGGTGGATGGCCGAGATACAGCAGCTGAACCTTATTACTTTGTCACGTGACGACAGTGCCAGGTGGGCGGACAGGTGGGATGGCACGCCTGCTTTTAAGGTGTAAGGCCAGTTGTACCCTTTTCCCTTGTGGTCGGTGTCCTGTTGGGTTGCTACCGGGTCCCTTGGGATAGCGTAGGTGTCCAGAGTGGTGTAATGACCCTCTCGAATAGTAGGACCCGCCACCCACAGAAAGGGGAGATGTCCCAAGGTTGCGGTGTGTATACTGTGTAGGTGGTGATGAATAAGCACAGACTCTGTAGATAACGTTGACTTGGTTTACTACTTGTAAATGTGCAGCAGATGATACAAAAGAGTTTCACTATACACTTCCAATACAAGTTCCAATTTTTTCACTGTTCTCCTTGAGTTCAGTGATTACTGTTTTTTGTTAATAAAGTTCCAATCCTGACTTAAACATTGGACAACCAGATCAGTAATGGCCGGACAGTAGCAGAATGCATGAGGGGAGGCCAGCATGACTGGGGTTTATTGGGACTGGGGGGAGGGGGAAAAGTTAAGCATGATGAGGAGAGTTTGCATGTAAGGTGGTGAGGTGAGGGTGTTATGGTTAGAGGAAAAGGGGTGGGGGGTTACTGGGGGGTTAAGCCTCGGGCATTGGATGGGGTTCATGTGGGGCACCATATAAGGAGGGGTGTTTTGATAAGGGGGGGTTATGATATAAATTGTGAGTGGAGGGGGGCGTGTTAGCCACTTGCAGTTTGGCAAAAGACGAGCTGACAACCCCACCCACCCACCCTGGTTTGTCTATTGGCGGGGAACGGTGTGCAAGGGGTTGGGGGCATGTGGTATTTTAATTGGCGCAGCTGGGGCGTTTGTCTTGTCGCAGCAGCTGGGGCGTGGGGGGGTCCTTGGAGTTGGTGGAGATTATTGGGAATGGTGGAAAATAGGGGTGGGAACCATAGGTGGGTTCCGGTTTCCCTTAGCAAACTTTATGGAGTTGGCGGTCACGGAAAATTATCTGGTGGCTCGTGGAAGTTAACCCTTTAGGGGGTAAAAGGAAGTTGGGTGCCCACAGGTGTTAACTGTATGCCTCTCAGCCTGTGCAGACCGGCCGGAAGGCCAACCTGTGGGTGGGATTAATTGTGGGTGACCGCCATGGTTATTTTGGGCTTCGAGGACCAACTCCGCCGTTTAATATGGTTGGGAATATAGGTTCAGGTTGTTTTGAGTTATTTAATTTGAATGTTTTGTTCGTAATAAACTCGGCTGCTGTGGCCGATTAAAATCCACATGGTGTTATGTCTTTATTCAGGGAAAATGGAGGGTAAGTAAGGACTCAATAATACCCAGTCATGCACGATAAGTGCTGAGTAGGATGTAGTAGTGCTGAGAGAGTTGTACTGAGGTAGAGTAGCAGAGAGGAGGATGCCTTGAGAGTCTCAACCCGAGTAGTAGTGTGATCTGCCACGATGTCGGAGGATATAGAAGAATACTTGTAGAAGAAGAAGAAAACCTGTGCCTGTGCTTTGACCTTTACTTTAGTCTTCACACCACCTTATGCCCACTGGCGTTGGCCAAACCGTACCAATAGGTGACACAGGTCCCAGACTTTGTTACTTGGGATAAGCAGAGTGCTGAGGGTTCCCTGGCTGACACTAGCGCTGCGAGATGGAGTTCATAGACTTTTACGGTAACTTTGCTCCACCCGGATCAGTTCCTAGCTCTGTGGCTCTTTAGTGGATACTGTCCTGCACTATGACTTCTCCTAATCCACAGCGTGGGTTGAAGTTATCTATAGGCCGGTCCTCTCCTAAGAGGTTTAACACTGCATAGTACTTTGTGTAGGTACTAAGGAGTTCTGCGTCCTACCCATGCGGGGTACTGACGCCTGTGGAGAGCTGTCTAGCTTGTGTCCTTCCTCCACACTGTCCAGAACGGACCCACTAAAAAATAAAACTCTTGCTCCTACCCCACCCAAGGGACTAACTTCCTCGACAGGGTGTCGGGCGCTGTGATTGGGTTAAAAGAGTGCAATAGAAGAATAGAGAGGAGAGATGATAGGACAGAAGAAAGCAGAAATCCTACTGGTGCACAGATTCTGGTATACACAAACACAATAACCCTTTGTGATTTTTCAGCTGTGCAGCTTCCAAACTTTAAAACATAATACAGCGACATCTCGTGGTCATCCAGGGCCGGACTAGGACTAAAAAGCAGCCCTGGCAGTCAAACCCTACCAGCCCACATACAATACCCCTGGTGCTCATTTGCAGTTCCCCTTAGAAGGTACAAGTAATCGAGCAGCCGGGCCACACGAACGATCACTGTATTGTTCATGTGGCCATTGTAATATACTGCTATTGTCTAGTGAGATGTGCGGGCCATAGCGATATATTTTACTGCCCGCACAAAAGATAAGATCAGCTGAGGTTTCTTTGTTAAGGACCTTTTACACAGGCCGATTATTAGAGGAACAAAGGAACATTTCTAGCAACGCTCCCTGCCAATAATCGGCCCACGTACCAGCCTTAAAGGGGTACTCCGGTAAATACCTTGTTTTTCCAAATCAGCTGGTGTCAGAATGTTATACAGATTTTTAAAAGTAAAAGATTTTCGCCAGAGTGCCCCTTTAATATAGAGCAGAATGCACGCTGTTGCAAACTCTGATTTAGTAGGTCACAACCCTTGCTGCTCATTTCAATAGGTGACCTCCACCATCATCACAAGAAGGAAAAAGAAAGGAACACAGAAACTAATCCCAGTTAGAAATAAGTGTTCACTACCACTACACAAAGAACGATATAACACATAATACATAGGTGCACTGGAAAGTATTATCACCCTGCTGACTGTAGTACACAATACAGAACTGATTAGATGCACTATGCACTACATGTACTATCTGGCTATGTTCCCATGCAGTATTTTGGCTCAGTGTTTTGGTCAGTTTTTTGCAACCAAAATTTGCAACAGCAAATAACGGACTTATTTCAAAACAACTGGCAGTGTTCTGAAATGATGGCCGTTATTTGCCAATAAATGGCGGTCATCCACTCAATTTCAGCAGTGTGTGAACATAGCCTCTGTGTTTTCAATCCACTCCTGGTTTTGGTTGCCAAAAAAAATGAACAAAATACTGAGCAAAAATTCTGTGTGTGAACATAGGCTGATAAATAATCTGCCACCGGAATTCTCTGCCGCAGAATCCCACCAGCCTCCGTGTCATAATGACAGTGTATGGGAGGCTCGCGCACTTCCACTCTCGGTGCTGAAGAATGTACGTGTTCATTCTTCAGTGCGGAGAGAAGAGGCGCGCGAGCCTCCCATAGTCATTATGACACGGAGGCTGGTGGGATTCTGCGGTGGAATTCTGCCACCTTTGCGCTGTGCACACGTAGCCTTAGGAAATACAAGTATGTAAATGTATTATCCATAATGATTCCAGAGCCTCGTGTTCCTCTTTTTCAGCCTGGAAATACATGAATGTATGGATGTAAATATTTTCTTTGTCATAGTGCCGTGTCCCATACAGTACAGGGTCCAGGGACAGGAACATGGCAGCACCCAATAGTCCTGGACTACTCAGAGACTTTCGGTAGTTACTCATCCATATTAACTGCTGACTGACAGCAGTGTCCCACAACTAAATGGATTGCTGTATACTGGAGCCTCATAGGTAAAATGAACAGACTGCGTAACAAAAGTCTCCATGTAAAGCCGACCTTATATAAGACATTTCCAGGAGGAATAACAGAGGTTCATGACGTGAGTGCAAACAAGCCCCACTGATTCCCCCTGCAGCTGCGGACATCGTGTCTTTGGCGACTGACTTTTTTCCCCTAGGTCCTGTTGTTTTGGTGAAGTTTCATCTAAAGCAAATATGCGTATCAGCTAGTAGGGAGCACTGTGGGCATTCCTCAGCCCCCCCCCAGAGCACCCCCTCACCCCACCTGCCGCCTCATTTGGTGACCCCCACCTATGCACATTCATTCTGGTCTTTGATGCGTATGTGCAGGAACAGCAGCCATGTGTGCATAGGTAGACGTCACTGTATGAGGCGGCAGATGAGGGGGCGCTCTGGGGGCCGTCACCACAGACATGATGTCCGCAGCTGCACGGGGTATCAGAAGGTTCCTTTGTAGGTTTCCCTTTGTCTCCTATTGTTATGATCTCTGTAGGGACTGATTCCACCCCAAGAGTCATATCACTAGGATGACAGGAAGAGAGACTGAAATGGTCACCCAGGGTCACTTATCCTCTGTATGGATGTGGGGGCAGAATGTCAGCCCCTATTCTTGTCACCTTTTTGTCACTATGGGATTGCTCGCATAAAAAACAGCAGTGCAACCAACTCACCTGCTTCTGGGAGGACTGGGGGTGCCTGAGGGAGCTGAGGTGACTGCTAGAAGATGGGTATCCAGCCTTATTCTGTGTGAGGGCGGAGCCAAAGGTCAGGGGGCAGAGCCAAACGGGTGCCCACAGAATACATCCTAGCTCACGACACTGCTTGGAAATCGGCTTCTGCACCTGTAGGGGCTGGGAATCAGAGGAGGGCAGCCCCTACAGGGACCTACCAAGGGACTCTGCCTGAAGGGGAGGTCACTGTGTTCCCACAGCATCAGCCAGAACTTCTCTCCGGATTACCTCCCGACATGTGAGTAGTCACTCAGGCAGGAGCAGACAGCCGGCCCTGCACCACTAGCACTAACTATTTTTTAAAAGATGATCCTCTCCCCCTCCTCCTCTGTGCCGCCAGCGACTGCTCTGCTGCGTCCAGCAGCATGCTCCACTCACTGCTGTGACAGGATGAAACTGACAGCAGCCGCGGCCCTCAGTGTCAGGAAGCAGCCCTCAGAAGATTTATAAGCAGCGCAGTGTCCTGTAGCCGCTGCGCTGTTGGTTTATATTAATATAGAATTCTAACATGCACCTTAGGCAGACCCCCCGGATTGGCAATCGGGCAGCCCAGCGGGCATTTGCCAGATTACCAATCCAGGTCTGCATCCCTTAATACTACTTTGACTATAATAAGACCACAAAAAGTACAGACTTTTGCGAAGGGTGTATATAACAGTAACACCCCTAGTGGGACACCACATAAGTTCCCCCATAGTTAGCCGTCGACTGCGTATAAGCTATACGAGTGATGATTTTTAAACTTGCTGAAAGACAACAATCAGCCGACGATTGCTCGCTCCTCGGCTGATGGTTGTCTTTATTACACAGGGAGATATCTGCTGGATTCTGCCTCGCTCCTCGGCTGATGGTTGTCTTTATTACACAGGGAGATATCTGCTGGATTCTGCCTCGCTCCTCGGCTGATGGTTGTCTTTATTACACAGGGAGATATCTGCTGGATTCTGCCTCGCTCCTCGGCTGATGGTTGTCTTTATTACACAGGGAGATATCTGCTGGATTCTGCCTCGCTCCTCGGCTGATGGTTGTCTTTATTACACAGGGAGATATCTGCTGGATTCTGCCTCGCTCCTCGGCTGATGGTTGTCTTTATTACACAGGGAGATATCTGCTGGATTCTGCCTGATTCGACAGATAATCACTCTTTGTATAAGGGGCCATCATTGCTGACTGCTGGACATGTCTCTTCTCAAAGACATTCTGCCTAGCTGACAGACTTGGAGAAACTACTTCAGTGGACAGAGAGGAGCAGGATGGGCTACATTGTGAAATGCCCACCTTTAGGCTGATGTTGGGAGTAAAACACTTAATAATTGTGCTGGTAGGGTTGCATGGACACTGTACAAGTTTACATGAGGGCACAGTCCGGACAGACTAACAAACTGAGAGGATTGTTTGATCCACCGACAAGCACAAGCATCTCCGACAGTGTCCCCCATCCAGATACAGGTGGCACCTTCATTCAGAATTACGTGTCCTGCCATCAGTAGCGGATTATAATAGGGGCGTTCCGGGCGGCAGCCCGGGGCCCTGAGCTCCTGTAGGGCCCATGACCACCCAAAAGACTTATACTTTCAGTGGTGTACTGTCTCCTGGCTACACTTCCGCCATGATTTGCAAAAAAATCAGTTTTTTTTATGCCAATTTTGCACAAATCAAGACATCATGACATTATCTATCCTGTACTATGAACGCCAGGCTAGTGCCGCCATAGTTACAGTGGGGAGGGGGGCCCAGGCTTGGTGAACAGCCCGGGGCCTATGGTAAAGTTAATCCGCCCCTGCCTGCCATGGATAGCCAGCCACCATCGCCATCATTAGCATTGGTGTCATGGACTTCTACGGAACTCTCAGAACAGAGACTTGTGCTGGCCATGATTAGGTCTGTGCATGTTTTAGGATTTATAGAAGAATTGATCTGTTTAATGACAGCAAGCAGAGTGTTTGACAGTTTTGATAACTGTTCCTGTTCTCATCGTGTTTTGTCACATGTTGCCAGTATATGTTGGCAATCTGTGAAAAGCGTGTATCCACCAGGGGGGTTTCTAAAGAAGAAGAAGAAGAAGAAGACAATATATCTGTGGTAGCCAACTCTTGTTGTTGCTGTGGCTTAAAGGGGAACTCCGGGGATTTTTCCCCCTTTCAAATCAACTAGTTTCAGGCAGTTATATAAATTTGTAATTTACTTCTATTTCAAAATCTCAGGCCTTCCATTACTTATCAGCTGCTGGATATCCTGTGGGAAGTGTGTATTCTTTCCAATCTAACACAGTGCTCTCTGCTGACACTTCTTTCTGACAAGAACAGTACAAATAGAAAACCTCTCCTGCTTTGGACAGTTCCTCTCACGGCCTGAGGTGGCAGCAGAGAGCACTGTGTCAGACTTGAAAAAATACACCACTTCCTGCAGGGCATACAGCAGCTGATAAGTACTGAAAAATTTGAGACTTTTAAATAAAAGCAAATTACAAATCTATATAACGTTCTAACACCAGTTGAAAGGAACACAAAATTCAAGGGAGTTCCCCTTTAATGTGCTCTCTAGGAATATACATACATACAGCTTAAACAAACCCGTTCACATGGAATAAACAGATTTTTCAGTTGTAGAAATTTCTGGAATGAATTTTCAGCAGGTGAATCTATAGCCTAAGGGAAGCCCAGAGTACTGTATAGAGTGTATATGCTGGTACATCTACAGCAATGTCCCGCAGCTCTGCTTATATAAGATTGGAACATTCCAGAGGAGGAGAGAGAACAGTCACAGAGATTTCACTGTGAGGCAGGGGCGTTGCTAGGGTCCTAAAACATCCGGGGCCCGGGCCCTCTGAGTGCCGTCATAAGCGGATAGTGGAGGAGCCCAGTGCAGAGCCTATTAGCCCAGCTCTATTGCCGCCACTCACAACAACTGCCGCTAAGCAGACACAGGCAGCCACCCGCCCTGGGCTCCTGTCATTAGTAGTGGTGCACTCCACTACCCAGTCAGCTCCTTCACAGCTCCACCAGCCTCTGAGAGGTCTGCCCTAGCTCCTATCCTCTAGGACAGTGTTTCCCAACTGGTTCTCCCCCTGGGAACTCCTACCAGATAACATTCTACAAAATACAAAATCCTCATACAGTGACTCACAGGTGACGTCTTCTTTGATCTGAGTTGTTCTCTTTCCCTTTTCCTCTCCATCCGGCCCAGACCACCATGATGATTTCTTGCAGCTGCAATTCATCTCTTCAGAACCATCAGTACGTGTAAACGCAGCGAACGATCAAACGACGAACGAGAAATCGTTCATTTTGATTTTACAACATTTTCTCAAATCGTTGTTCGCAAAAAATTTGCAGATCGTTCCGTGTAAACAGTTGTTCGCCGATTTAACCAATGTGTGAGATAGGCTTAAGCAATCGCAAAACGATTTCAAAACTAATTTTCCGTACGCTATATCGTACCTTCTAAACGGTGATCGTTATGAAAAAAAATCGTTACTCCGACATCGGTAATCGTACGATCGTGCCAATTATCGTTTTGTGTAAACGCAGCATTAGGCTCCGCACTTTTACAACAACTTCCTTCCCTTTTCCCCCCTATAGGCTCCCATACAGTAGTAATTATACTGCTTGGTGTAGTACGTAGGTAAGTGTGTTGCGCCCTGTATGTAGAATCCTCTGCTGTGCCCCCATATATTAATAATGTTCCCTGCTGTGCCCCATATAGTTATAATGCCCCTTCTTGTGCCCCCATATAGTAATAATGTCTCCTGCTGTGCCCCATATAGTAATAATGCCCACTATATAGTAATAATGTGCCTGCTGTGCCCCCATATATTAACAATGCCCCCTCTGCTGTGCCCCCTATATAGTAATAATGCGGCTGTGCCATAGTAAAAATTCCCCTCCTGCCTGCAATTAACTTGACTGCCATCCCCACACACACTGCCCTACCTGAACGCCCACCACACACTACCCTACCTGACCCCCACCACACACACACACACACACTACCCTACCTGAACCCCCACAACACACACACCAACTGAATCCCCCCCCACACACACACTACCTGACCCCCACGACACACACTACCCTACTTGAACCCCCCCACACACACTACACCACCTGACCCCAACACACACACTACACTGCCTGACCCCTACCACACACACATTACCTGACCCCCACAACACACACACTACCTGACCCCACACACACTACACTGCCTCACCCCTACCACACACACACACATTACATTACCTGACCCCCACCACACACACACTACCTGACCCCCCACACACACACTACCTGACCCCCACACACACAAACTACCTGACCCCCCACACACACTACCTGACCCCCACCACACACACACGCACTACCTGACCCCCCCACCACACACAAACTACCTGACCCCCCCCCCACACACTACCTGACCCCCACCACACACACACGCACTACCTGACCCCCCCCACCACACACACCTTATGCCCCCAGCCCAAAGTACCCCTTTAAGGAACCAGCAGGCCAAGTGTGTCTATTACCCTCCCCCCCTGTCTCCCCTCCGGCCTCCCCCGTCTCACCTGCAGCCTCCCCGTCTCCCCTCCGGCCTCCCCCCTGTCTCCCCCTCGGCCTCCCCCGTCTCACCAGCGTCCTCCCCCGTCTCACCTGCGTCCTCCTCACCTCCACCTTGAGCTGGACAGCAGCCTCACATACGGCCCACCCGACGTAGCGCCCGGACGTGCTCCTCCAATGAAATCAGCGCAGGAAGGGAGTGTGGAGCCGCTGCGGCCGGCCGTGCTGCACGCATCCAATCAACGTGTGCGCCACGGCCAGCTGCAGCGGCTCCATGCTCCTTCCCTGCACTGATTTCATTGGAGGAGGACGTCCGGGCGCTACGTCGGGTGGGCGGTGTGTGAGGCGGAGGGGCAGCCGCGGCGACCTGCGAGCCAGATGCAGCCATCAAAAGAGCCGAAATTTGGCTCATAAGATGCAGGGGCAAAAAAAGATTCGGGGCAGCTGGCGTCTTATCCGGGGCATGAGCCCTGAATAAAACTGCCTAGAAACGCCACTGCTGTGAGGTTATGTTTAAACACTGCTTGTTTTACACAAAAACACAAAAAAATGCAACAGCTCACCGCAATTGCAAGATACAGACTCACTACTTGTGCCAGTATAAGGCAGATCTTGCATGCCCAGAGCATAGGCGTATTTCATGCCATGGAGAGGCCATAGTAGAGTGTAGGACTGCCCCGTGTATGAGGCCACCGTAACGTGGTGGGAGTAGTTTACACCATTTTCAAATGGTAACCAAGAGCCTTATTGTTTTTGTGGAAGTTTTTTTTGGCAGTTGGGGGGGGGGCTGCTTTTAACCATTTTCATTATTTCACTATTGTCTGTAGTGGGTCTGCATCTTGCCATTGCGGTGAGCTGTTGCATTTTGTGTGTTTGCAACTTCAGCCATAGCAACGTGCTTCTGCCTAGTGTGAATGGTGTTCTAGGAGAGCTGACCAGATTTGTCTTTCTTTTTTTTTTCACTGCTTGTTTCAGTTCATGTGATTATTACGGACATATTTTCAGCTCAAAATGACATTGTGTGGCCACTATCATTGATAAAGCCCCCTCCTCACTACACATACACCACTATGATTGCTAAAGTCCCCTTGTTAGGGTGAGACTTAAGGTGCATTTACACGAAACGATAATTGGCCCGATTGTACGATTAACGATGTCGGAGTAACGTTTTTTTTTTCATAACGATCAGCGTTTAGACGGTACAATATCGTACGGAAAAATCATTTTGCGATCGTGCGCCCGCAGCCCGGCCCCCCGCTCGCAGCCCGGCCCCCCGCTCATCCGCAGTCTGGCCCCCCCCGCTCATCCGCAGCCCGACCCCGATCGCCACCCCTGCCGCCGCTCCAATCGCCAACCCCCCCGCCGCCGCTCCGATCGAACCCCCCCCCCTGCTCTGTTCGCAGCGGCGGGGGGGGGTCGATAGGAGCGGCGGGGACGGCGATTGAGCCGGCGCAGAGGGCTGCGGATAAGTGGGGGGCCGGGCGGCCGGACTATCATTCGACGACTGTTTACATGGAACGATCGGCGAATTTTTTGCGAACGACGAATGACGATTTGATAACATGTTAAAAGATCAAAATGAACGACTTCTTGTTCGCCGTTTGATCGTTCGATGCGTTTACACTTACGATTATCGTTCGAATTCAATCGTTATTGCGCAAATTCGCACGATAATCGTTACATGTAAATGCAGCATTAGAATCAAAGTCTGTCAGCTATACCTGGGCCGTGCCAAATTGGTAAAGTAGTATGGCAGCTGCATTCTGCCACGAGCATCAGTCAAACACATGATACCAAGCCAGTGTTCAAGCTGATTCTGTTTATTATAAGAACAATCCTTAGTTAATATCTTAACAAGAAAGTTTCAAACTGTAGGAGGCGGACTCCACAAGGCACAACGGTTGAAGGAGGTGCAAGGGTTTAATCAGTCCTTTACTGGGTTCACACTACGTATATTTGAGGCTGTATGTTTGAGGCTGTATAGCAACCAAAACAAGGAGTGGATTGAAAACACAGAAAGGCTCTGTTCACATAATGTTGTAATTGAGTGGATGGCCGCCATTTAATGGCAAATATTTGCTGTTATTTTAAAACAACGGCTGTTGTATTGAAATAATGGAAGTTATTTACTGTTATATGGCGGCCATCCACTCAATTTCAACATTGTGTGAACAGATCCTTTCTGGGTTTTCAATCCACTCCTGGTTTTGGTTGCTATGAGGACCTGACATGAGGACCAAATACAGCCTGAAATATACATAGTGTGAACCCAGCCTTTAAATACTGTTAAGAGAGTGCTTGTCCTTGACCTCCATAGTGTATGATATCCTTGTCCTTGACCTCTATAGTGTATGATATCCACGGTTTTGTCACAGTTTTCTTGCATGCACGTGAAATGGAACACATTTTAGTCTCACGATTACATATAATACCAAAAGACATAAGGCGAATGGAAAAAGAGCTTGAAGTACACATATAAGCACACATAAGCCTCCCTCCTATACCCATAAGTAAGTTTATAGGATTCAGAAATGAGAAGTGTCTCCCCCCCCGCTATCCCTATTATCAGCTTCATAGTTGCCTCTCGGGTGTAGTTTATACCATCTACATTCTTGTTACCGTTATTATAGGGATCAGTGCTTTAAATCCAGCTTTTCCCTGGTCCTGGCCTTAAACTCATCAGGTACCCCCCTTTATACCCATTATAAATATGTGGGTCAAAACTGCCAGGGACTCTGTAGTTCAGTGTTTCCAAATGTAAAATAATGCGCTTGGTGAGGCTGAATTCTCCATCTTATATCATATCAGCAAGAGGAAGAGGGTGGTCGTAATAAGAAACTGAATACAAGAACAAGGGGACATAGTCTGAGGTTAGTTGGGGGAAAGGCCAAAAACAGCACAAGGAAATAATATTTTATTGAGAGTAGTAGATGCTTGAACAAAGTATCAGCAGATGTGGTAGGTAGATCAGTAATAACTGAAAGGATATACAAATAGGGCAGACTAGGGGGGTCTCTCTCTGCCAACAATCTTCTATGTTTCTACCTACTAAAAGAAAACAATGTGTAAGTCTGTACAGTATCCATCAATATACAGCTTAGTTACAGCAAAATAAATCAAAGCTATTATCAATATCCAAACTATCTAAATAAAAAATATTATTATTATCTGTATGATTCCTGAAAACCATCTTCCAATGAGATGTAAAATTACAGAGTTTAATTATAAAAAGAATAATCAATAACCTTCAGATACTGCCAGTGCTTTACACCAATAACCCTCATCAGATGCCGCCGGTGCTTTACACCATTCTTCTTCTCATCTGCTCCACTTTACCTACTGTCATCATTACTCAGAAATACCAGTTGTATCTACATAGTGGCAGCATATCTGACCAATCAGCTGACAGATACCAACATAACCAAATCTTATTGTCTCATCACTCCTGTCCCTAATCCTGACTACAGGTGGAGCAAATCTCCTCTAGGTCCCTTCACCGTAGGACTTCCCTCTGTGGTAGGACATTGTACATCTCATACCTAACCTACAGTATGCTCCTGTCACTCGAGTGATCAGACAATAAGCTCTCTACTGGATATAACAAATCTTGACTCTCAGATATCACGAGGACTCTACCACTTCGACAACATGTGGGTATTGGAAAGTCACATTAACTAACTTTAACCCCTTCAGGACCAGGCTAATTTTCGTTTTTGCGTTTTCATTTTTTCCTCCTTGTGCTTAAAAGGCTGTGGCACTTGCATTTACGCTGTGTGTCCTATGGAAAAACTGACATGTTATATATGTTCCTCAAGTCGTTACGATTACAACGATAACATGTATGACTTTTATATTATCTGATGGCCTGTAAAAAATTCAAACCATTGTTAACGAATGTATGTTCCTTAAAATCGCTCCATTCCCAGGCTTATAGCGCTTTTATCCTTTGGTCTATGGGGCTGTGTCAGGTGTCATTTTTTGCGCCATGATCTGTACTTTCTATCGGTACCTTGATTGCGCATATGCGACTTTTTGATCGCTTTTTATTACAATTTTCTGGATTTGATGCAACCAAAAAGGTGCAATTTTGCACTTTGGGATTTTTTTGCGCTTACATCGTTTACCGTGTGAGATCAGGAATGGGATAAATTAATAGTTCGGGCGATTACGCGTGCGGCGATAGTACTGATCACTCATTGATCTATGCTGTATATACTTATACAGCATAGATCGATGAGATAGGCACTCGCTTGCTTTCGGCTGCCGCAGCCTAAAACAAACGAGTGCCGAGCCGGGATCAGCGCCATCTTAGCGGAGACCCCGGCCGGCACCACACACAGAGATCGCTCCTCCAGGACAACGTCCCGGGGGAGCGATCTCCGCCACTAGACACCTAGGAAGCGCTGGATCCGGTAATCGGATGCAGCTGTCATCTTCGACAGCTGCATCTGATTACCTTATTAGCGGGCACGGCGATCGGACCGTGCCCGCTAATAGCTGCGGTCCCGGGCTACATGAGGCACCCGGGACTGGGGCGGTTCAGAGCTAGGTCCTCGTGCAGGAAAGGTTTAAAAAGTTTTTGAAAAGTAAGGCCCTATGCACACGTTCAGTATTTTTTCTGGTCCTGAAACAACCCGTGAGAAATTGCGGATTGGACATCCGTATTCCATCCGTATTCCATCCGTTGCTGGACCAGACTTCAGAAGGGTGAGAGGTATCTAATATGCATGCTGCTTAGTGAATCCCTGTGGAAATCGCCGATATCACAGCACAGAGAGCTACAGCGTGTGTAGGAAAAGATGCAGAGATTTGCTACTTACACAGCCCTATGGCTCTCTGCTGCGATCTCCTTCTTGTCCTGTGCCGATCTCTCTTTCTTCCATTCATTCGCTGCTCAGTAACTCTTAATTGATTCATTCATACTTTTCCTAACCACATTGTAAACACCAATTTATTATGCTAATTGGTAATGATGAGTGACAGCTGGGCTACAAACGTACAATAGCTGTCCTGTCAGTGTAGACAACTATGGCAGGGCAGCATTAACATTAAAGACTGAACCCCATAGAAAACCATTAGGACAGATAGAGTAGCCCAGCTGTCACTCATCATTACCAATTAGCATAATAAATTGGTGTTTACAATGTGGTTAGGAAAAGTATGAATGAATCAATTAAGAGTTACTGAGCAGTGAAGGAATGGCAGAAAGAGAGAGATCGGCACAGGACAAGAAGGAGATCGCATCACAGAGCCATAGGGCTGTGTAAGTAGCAAATCTCTGCATCTTTTCCTACACAATGTTAGGACAAGGCGCTGTGGTAAGATAAGACAATAGTTTGGGAGAAAAATTAAGGTGTGTGTGGGAACAGATCTAGACATATTCAGGTCATCATTGCTATTTGCTACTTCTGACGATCACCTGATGAGTAATGTTAATTTTTCTCCCAAACTATTGTCTTATCTTACAACAGAGCCTTGTCCTAACATTGTGTAGGAAAAGATGCAGAGATTTCCTACTAACACAGCCCTATGTGTCTGTGATGCGATCTCCTTCTTGTCCTGTGCCGATCTCTCTCTCTCTCTGCCATTCCTTCACTGCTCAGTAACTCTTAATTGATTCATTGATACTTTTCCTAACCACATTGTAAACACCAATTTATTATGCTAATTGGTAATGATGAGTGACAGCTGGGCTACTCTATCTGTCCTAATGGTTTTCTATGGGGTTCAGTCTTTAATGTTAATGCTGCCCTGCCATAGTTGTCTACACTGACAGGACAGCTATTGTACGTTTGTAGCCCAGCTGTCACTCATCATTACCAATTAGCATAATAAATTGGTGTTTACAATGTGGTTAGGAAAAGTATGAATGAATCAATTAAGAGTTACTGAGCAGCGAATGAATGGAAGAAAGAGAGATCGGCACAGGACAAGAAGGAGATCGCATCACAGAGCCATAGGGCTGTGTAAGTAGCAAATCTCTGCATCTTTTCCTACACAATGTGGCAATACAGTGGAGTAGTTTATGGCAGAAGTTACAAAAGTTAGGGAGGTGCAGCTCACTATCAAGAAGATCGTTCCTGGAACTGTGTCATCATTGAAAGGGTGAGAGGTGCCACCGGCAGTGTTTTTTCCAACTATCTCTCCCCAGATCTTAGAGCAGGCACCCTTGTGGAGTACTACAGATCCCAGCTCTCTGATTATATAATCACCAACACTGCCTAGGATTCTGCTACAATCGGCACACCATACTGTAACTAGGATTCTGCTACAATCGGCACACGATGTGCAGCAACAGAGATCCGGAGAACTACAGATCCCAGCACTTCTATAAACTGCTGTGCAAATAGGAGCATGAGTTATCCATATTTTTTTTACGGAAATACGGATGCCAAACATGTTACAATCCGCAAACAATCCGTAGACAATTGATGTCAATGAGAGCATCCGTAAATAAATCAGGGTCCGCACCGGGTCCGCACTAGGACATGTCCTTTTTTTTTTTCAGGATTGATTTTCATCCATTTCTGCTACTGATAGTGTGAATAGGACAATGGACATCAATGTGCACTAACTCGGATCCGTAATTACGGATCCGTAATTTACGGGACGTGTGAATAAGGCCTAATAGTTTAGATGTGAGCAAATCTTATCTAATGACGGAAGCAAAAAGTTGATTGACACATAAACTATAAACATCACAACAGATAAATGCAATAAAATCTCTACAATGTGACCTACTATGTAACCATTAGATTCACTTATAATAACCAATCAGTGAAACTTCACAGTCTTATGGGATTCTCAGAATTTCCACTCCTTCTCTAAAGTCTTTTTACCTCATTTTGTACCTAGAAAACATCTTTATGATCAGATCGCACAGGTCTGATGACTGGTCACATCTCTTATAGTAAATAATCATATACTATATTATACTAATAACATACATTACATAACATACAGTTGAATTAATACTGCTGTTGTTGGATCTTACTGAATTGTCTCTTGTGTCACTGAGATCATCACATATACATAAAATAACCACCATAGAAATAAAAAAAACAAGGTGTAAACTATACATCACCTAAGGTTTCAAAGCCTCTCATGAAAATCATATATCACATGATCCTTTTTGTCATGGTTAGCGGCATTGCTATGGATCCTTAAACCTGTCTTTTGACTGATAAAGCAGCTCAGACTCCTGGCCTCTTTTCCTGCTATGAGGCCACTAGTATCACCCCAGACATTGCTTCTTGGCTTTGTTCTCTCACATAGCTGTGATTGACATTCAGCTAACCTGTAAAGAAGACATCAGTACAGACAAGGACATACTTATATGGACCACCTGTGGCAGGTGGATGATGTCCACTTACAGTCCCTGAATATGCAGACAGGCACCTTTATTGGGTTACCTACAGTAGGTTATGACAGGTGTAGATAATACAGCCCTACACAACCCTCTTTGCTATATTTGTTGTCCCCTGGGCCGCCCAATGTGAGGATACTATACACCACATTACACATGGCTTCCTTCTGCTGGTTTTGTCAGATAGCTTACAGTGAGATACAAGGCTGCCGGCATAGTTACTTACTGTCTGAATGCCATCTTTACCGTGTACCTCTTCTCCATCCGCTGGTCTCACAGCTTGTCGCTGCTCATCTCTGGAAAAGACTTAAAAACAAACAGATCCACATCTCCCCCTGCACCTGTACACTATGTACTGTTACCTCAGGAAGAGACCAGAAACATCTCCCCATTCCCTTGTACACTAAGTACGGTTACCTCAGGAAGAGACCGGACACCGCAGCATTGGCAGCTTCGTCCATCATCCGTCGCCCTTTCTGGCCTCAGGGTTTGTCTGCGTGAACGTTGCGTCAGCCGCTCTCTATGGCAGTTTTTACACATTGATTTGCCCAGGGACTCAACAAATCTCAAACTCGCCAATTGACCCATTATGTTGGGTGATCAAAAAGTGTACCTGGAGTTCACATAGACATCTGTAAAGTTACCTGTAACCATCTTATATGTCCCAGTGACTGTCCTCACACCTCGGATAGGGTGGTTGCTTTTAGTGGTACGTCATTCTGCATGGAGGTCACTGTATATCCTTGTGTCATCCATCTTTGTAAAATCTGGGATTATCTACAATGATAACTTAAAACTTCTTTCAGATTTAAAATTTCAAACAATAGTAATAAAAATACAATAACGTTTAACGTTTGTGCAGTGTTTAAACTCATCCGCTTAATTCCTTTCTCTCCTCCCTTTTAAACTTGGCCTATAGGGATATAACAACATAGCCAAGTATAACACTACACACCTCTAGGCGTTGTCCAGGATATGGGGGCCATCTTTAACAATAGAATATATAGAATTATCTTTATTTCCACAACAATCCCCCCTTTGAAGACTATTCTGTCCCTATAAAAGAACCTCACCCATCTGTCCCAATGCACCGATTCCTCTTCACCAGTTACTTGACGAATCATTCCTAGTGAATGACCCCCCAATTAGTGGGCTTGTGCATAGGAAAGTCAGATGTTTTGACCCTCATCTTACTTCACTTATGGGGGTTGTCTTTGGAACTATATAGTGTAGATTGTCTCAGAGGTGTATAGATCTTCTCCTAGATCAGGGGTCCTCAACTGGCGGACCGCGGTCCGAACCCAGACCGCGGAGGCCAGCTGTCCGGACCCCTGGTCAGACCTCCTAACCGCCCCGGATCCGGTCCGTCCCGGGGCGGTTAGGAGGTCCCGCTCCCCACCGCACTGCCTCCCGCCCCATAGGTGTACTGTCCTTAGATGTCAGTATGCCTGTGGGGCTGGGGGCAGTGTCGGTCTGGCCCCCGGCTGATACGCGCTCTCTGGGGATGTCCCGGGGATTCCCCAGCAGAGCGCGCACGACAGACCTCAGTGTACGCTGCCGGCCTGTCCTTCCTGGAAGTGCAGGCCGGCGGCGTACGCTGAGGTCACTGATGCGCGCTCTGCTGGGGAATCCCCGGGACATCCCTACAGAGCGCGTATCAGCCGGGGGCCGGACCGACGGGAAGAGAAGAAGACAGCCGCAGCGGGGAACGAGATGCTAGGTGAGTTGTTTTTGTTATTTATTTTTTTTCTGTCTGGGGGGCATCTACAAGGGGAGAGCGCACAGGTGGACTATATACTACAGGGGGGACCTTACAGGGGGCTATATACTACTGAGGGGGCTATATACTACTGGGGGGAGCGCACAGGGGGCTATATACTACAGGGGGGACCTCACAGGGGGCTATATACTACTGAGGGGGCTATATACTACTGGGGGGAGTGCACAGGGGGTTATATACTACAGGGGGGACCTCACAGGGGCTATATACTACAGGGGGAAAGCACAAGGGGGGCTATATACTACTGGGGGGGACCTCACAGGGGGCTATATACTACTGGGGGGAGAGCACAGGGGCGCTATATACTACTGGGGGGAGCTCACAGGGGGCTATATACTACAGGGGGGCAGCGCACAGGGGGGCTATATACTACTGGGGGGAGCTCAAAGGGGGTCTATATACTACTGGGGGGAGCTCACAGGGGGCTATATACTACAGGGGGAGAGTGCACAGGGGGCTATATACTACTGGGGGGACCTCACAGGGGGCTATATACTACTGTGGGAGAGCACAGGGGGGCTATATATACTACTGGGGGACAGCACAGGGGGCCTATATACTACAGGGGGAGAGCACAGGGGGGCTATATACTACTGGGGGGAGCTCACGGGGGCTATATACTACTGGGGGGAGCTCAAAGGGGGGCTATATACTACTGGGGGGAGCTCAAAGGGGGGCTATATACTACTGGGGGAGCTCACAGGGGGCTATATACTACTGGGGGAGCTCAAAGGGGGCTATATACTACAGGGGGAGAGCACGGGGGGCTATATACTACTGGGGGGAGCTCACAGGGGGCTATATACTACAGGGGGAGAGTGCACAGGGGGGGGCTATATACTACTGGGGGAGCAACAGGAGGCTATACACTACTGGGGGAGCAAAACGGGGGGCTATATACTACTGGGGGAGCAACAGGGGGGGCTATATACTACCAGGGCAGTCACCCCCTTTGTACCTTATATCAAAGGGCTGGTGAGAGAGAAAAAAATGCCAGTTTTCCCGCTAATAGGCAGCAATTCTGTATGTAAATAGTTGAACGTTTGTGAAACGATGTTCAGCTCGGACCTTCACCTGACTATCGACCCCGGTAAGTGGACCTTCACTAAAAGTTGTTGAGTACCCCTGGTCTAGAATATATACCCTGACAGAGGAGAGGATATACTCAGAGGAGAGGATACATTCTAGGCATTTCAGTACTCAACATGCTAGAATGTATCCCCTATAGCAGGGGTACTCAACAACTTTTAGTGAAGGTCCACTTACCGGGGTCTATTGTCAGGTGAAGGTCCGAGCTGAACATCAGTAGGAAACGTGTTTTGTTACTTTGTCACAAACGTTCAACTATTTATATACAGAATTGCTGCTTATTAGCGGGAAAACTGGCATTTTTTTCTCTCTCACCAGGCCTTTGATATTAGGTACAAAGGGGGTGACTGCCCTGGTAGTATATAGCCCCCCTGTTGCTCCCCCAGTAGTGTATAGCCCCCCCTGTGCGCTCTCCCTCAGTAGTATATAGCCCCCTGTTGCTCCCCCAGTAGTATATAGCCCCCCTTTGCGTTCTCCCCCTGTAGTATATAGCCCCCTGTGAGCTCCCCCCAGTAGTATATAGCCCCTCTGTGCGCTCTCCCCCTGTAGTATATAGCCCCCTGTGAGCTCCCCCCAGTAGTATATAGCCCCCCTGTGCTCTCCCCCTGTAGTATATAGCCCCCTGTGAGCTCCCCCCAGTAGTATATAGCCCCCGTGAGCTCCCCCAAGTAGTATATAGCCCCCCTGTGAGCTCCCCCCTGTAGTATATAGCCCCCTGTGAGCTCCCCCTGTAGTATATAGCCCCCCCATGCGCTGTCCCCCTGTAGTATATAGCCCCCTGTGAGCTCCCCCCAGTAGTATATAGCGCCCCTGTGCTCTCCCCCCAGTAGTATATAGCCCTCTGTGAGGTCCCCCCCAGTAGTATATAGCCCCCCTTGTGCTTTCCCCCTGTAGTATATAGCCCCTGTGAGGTCCTTCCTGTAGTATATAACCCCCTGTGCGCTCCCCCCAGTAGTATATAGCCCCCTCAGTAGTATATAGCCCCCTGTGAGGTCCCCCCCTGCAGTATATAGCCCCCTGTGCGCTCCCCCCAGTAGTATATAGCCCCCTCAGTAGTATATAGCCCCCTGTGAGGTCCCCCCTGTAGTATATAGCCCCCTGTGCGCTCCCCCCAGTAGTATATAGCCCCCTCAGTAGTATATAGCCCCCTGTGTGGTCCCCCCTGTAGTATATAGTCCACCTGTGCGCTCTCCCCTTGTAGATGCCCCCCCCAGACACAAAAAAAAAAAAATAACAAAAACAACTCACCTAGCACCTCGTTCCCCGCTGCGGCTGTCTTCTTCTCTTCCCGTCGGTCCGGCCCCCGGCTGATACGCGCTCTGTAGGGATGTCCCGGGGATTCCCCAGCAGAGCGCGCATCAGTGACCTCAGCGTACGCCGCCGGCCTGCACTTCCGGGAAGGACAGGCCGGCAGCGTACACTGAGGTCTGTGCTGCGCGCTCTGCTGGGGAATCCCCGGGACATCCCTACAGAGCGCGTATCAGCCGGGGGCCGGACCGACACTGCCCCCAGCCCCACAGGCGTACTGACATCTAAGGACAGTACACCTATGGGGCGGGAGGCAGTGCGGTGGGGAGCGGGACCTCCTAACCGCCCCGTGACGGACCGGATCCGGGGCGGTTAGGAGGTCTGACCAGGGGTCCGGACAGCTGGTCTCCGCGGTCCGCCAGTTGAGGACCCCTGTTCTAGACATTTCAATACTAAACATGTTAGAATGTATACCCTCAGAGGAGAGGATACATTCTAGGCATTTCAGTACTAAACATGCTAGAATGTATCCCCTACAGCAGTGATTTTCAACCAGTGTGCCGTGGCACACTAGTGTGCCGCGACACATGGTCGGGTGTGCCCCGGGGAAAGTTCCCCAAACTATGGTGCCCCTGTGAAACAGGAGAAAACAATGGGGGAGAGAAACATGGGGATGGGGGAGAGAAACAGCGGAGAGAAGCAGGGGGGAGAGAAGTTTGGTGGAGAGAAGCAGGGTGGGAGAGAAGTATGGTGGAGAGAAGCATAGGGGAGAGAAGCACAGGAGAGAAGCAAGGGGGAGAGAAGTTTGGTGGAGAGAAGTATGGTGGAGAGAAGCACAGGAGAGAAGCACAGAAGAGAAGCAGGGGGGAGAAGTATGGTGGAGAGAAGTAGGGGGAGAAGTATGGTGGAGAGAAGCACAGGAGAGAAGTATGGGGGAGAAGTATGGTGGAGAGAAGCACAGGGGGGAGAAGAAAACAGGCCCAGGTTTCACACTGAGTGAGTATAAATACATTTAGAATCTATATTATTAACTATATGTATAATATGTACTGTTTTAGTGTCATTTTGTGCCATTTTGTCTGGTGGTGTGCCCCGGGAGTTTTTAAGTATAAAAAGTGTGCCGCGGCTCAAAAAAGGTTGAAAATCACTGCCCTACAGTGAGAGCCTCAAAGGAGAGGATACATTCTAGCTTTTTCACTACTGAAGATGCTAGAATGTATCCCCTACAGTGAGAAACTCAAAGGAGTTGTGTGAACAAGGCCTTAAGTAGATTAACACTTGGCCCAGACTCTGTAGAAGCCTTTTACCCTCATCAGCCTTATGCTGGGAGGAGACAATACAGGTGTTGCTGGGCAGTGTAAGTTGGGTTTTTATTGATTTTTTTTTAATTTTTTTAATTATAGTAGACTAGGTAGATGTCATTTTTAGGGTGCTTTCCAGATCCGCACAGATTTCACGCTGCAAATTCAATCCAGTACCATTCATCCCTATGAGAACACATACTCACAGCGCGATTGAGATCCCGCTGTGAGTATGTGAGTTAACCCCCCACAGTCTGCCGCTGAGAGCATACAATACCTGCTCGGCACCGCGGCTGCATGTGAGGCTCCCGGCTCCGATCCCGCTCAGCCAATTAGTGCTGAGCAGGTAATGTATGCTCTCGGCTGGGGGCGGTTAACTAACATACAGCGGGATGTCAATCCCGCTGCGAGTATGTGTTCTCATAGGGATGAATGGTACTGGATCCGCTGCGGATTTCGCACAGAATTCGCAGTGTGAAATCCGCTGCGGATCTGGTGTGTGTGAAGGCCAGGGCTGTATTTACCACTAGGCACCCGTGGTCCGGTGCCTAGGGCGGCACCATGCAGCGGGGCAGCACCAGGGAGCAGGGGGAAAGAAACTACTTTAAGGTAGAGAGGAGGTATAATTAGGTCTAGTGTGGTGGTATTGGTCAGGTCTTACCTACCAATCTACCAGTCCTGTGGTGGGAATTCCTTCAGACAATATGCAGACGGCTCTAATCATTGATTCAATGTGGAAGTTTATGTTTTAAGCAGTTAAAAACCATAAAAATGTGATTCAGTGTTACGCCTGGAGTATTGGATCCACTGGACCGTCACCAGCGATGGCACTAACCTCACCAGGGAGCAGAGTCTAAGGGGCCGCTGGTTTTCACCAGAGCCCGCCGCAAGGCGGGATGGACTTGCTGCGGCAGGCGACCCCCAGGTCGCTACCCCTGGCTTGGTTGCTAGTGACGGCAGGCGAGGCGTGGCAGGAGCAGTAGGCAGGAGATGGTGCTGCAGAGGTCAGTGGACGTAACCGCAGGTGACAGGCTGAACACAGGAGCAATGGTGAAACAGGGGAACAGGAACCAGGAACAAGGACTAGGGACCAGGTAGCGGATAGGAATCAGGAACAACAGGGAGCTGGGCCAAACGCTATGGGAAGCATGTAGAGGCTCCAACACCTGTAGTGGGGCAGGGCTGGAATATATAGGGAGTGATTGGTGCAACTAACCAATTAAGAGCGCACTGCCCCTTTAAACCTGAGACAGCCGGCGCGCGTGCGCCCTAGGAGGCGGGGACGCGCGCGCCGGCCGGCACAGTGAGAGACAGGAGCGGAGGAGAGGTGAGGCGCCCCCAGGGGCCGAACTAGCAGCAGCGCCGGGTCCCAGCACAAGGACCCCGGCGGCTGCATGGGGCAGGAGGAGGTCGTGGCGGCGGCCCGGAACACGGGAAGCCGCCGCGGCCGTGACATTCAGACAATGTTTCTACATGTAAATGCTTGTGGCCGAAATCACGCTCCGCAAGATAGGGGCGTCTTCAGGAATAGTGCCTAGGGCAGCAGCAGCTATTAATACGGCCCTGGTGAAGGCACCCTTAGATTGAGTTAGTTCTGCATACTTAGATAGTGACTGAAGGTGGGTATGTGGTGTAAAGCTTTGTATTGTGGAACACAAAGTCAAATATTGTCATTACTTGTTCAAACGTATTTTTTTTCTCTTTGCGCCTTTTCCCTCCACTACTTGTTTTGTTTTGATTCTTTTTAGTTTTCGACCGGTGCTACCAGTTTCCGAGGAGGAGTGCCAGAATTTCCTGGCTTCTCTGTCTCTTGTGTATGCAGGGAACGACACCAGCAAGATTGACTGCAAGCAAAGCTTAGCAGTCTTGCCCAACTTCTAAAAAGAAGTCGTCTACCAGAATCTCCCAATGTGTTTTCGGACACAAAATAATAATAATAAAATAATATATTTATCTGTACCGCTCTTCCCACTTTTTTTTTTTTTTTCTTACTGAAGTTTCTCTTTGTTCCCCTCTTTTCCCCACCCATTTTATTTTATTTTTTTATTTTCTCCCATGAGGTAATGTGCAATAATGAGCAGTTGTCGATCAAGTGCTCCTTTCTTTGCAGATGTTTGTTTTTAATTTTCTTTTCTCCCCCAAATAAATTTTTTTTGGGTGAGTTGCATCTACCTTTCTTGTGGTTATTTAAAGGAGAAGTCCGGCAAAAAATGTTATTTAAGTATTGTATTGCCTGCCAAAACATATACAAATGCCCAATATACACTTATTACAGGAAATGCTTATAAAGCGCTTTTTTCCCTGCACTTACTACTGCATCAAGGCTTCACTTCCTGGATAACATGGTGATGTCACAACTCCCAGAGCTGTGCGGGCTGTGGCTGCTGGAGAGGATGATGGCAGAGGGACACTGAGGGTAACAGGACACTGGAGGGACACTGAGCATCCCCCTGCCATCATCCTCTCCAGCAGCCACAGCCCGCACAGCTCTGGGTCATGACATCCCCATTTTATCCAGGAAGTGACATCACCATGCTGCTGCTGTGGTCTTCTCCATGGGTCCCGCGCGCTCTAACTTCAGAGTTGGCCTGTCAGATTGGCTGTTGTCATCGACTAATCGTTGTATTTATTACATGGAGCGATAATCAGCCGAATCGGCCCGATTATCATTCCGTGTAATAGTACCCTCACTGGTGCACTGGCTATAATTATATCACCTGTGAAATCCTCAAAACATGACCTCCCATAGACATCATAGACAATAGACATCTGTTGGTGTAATAGGGCCCTTCCTTAGTTCACTAGAACATTATGGCGATCTAGGTTTTGTACATATAAACTGAGAGGACTGTGTTTTGTGTCTTACCACACTTTTTCACAACCATGGCAGAAGATAAACTTTTCACTTTAAGACATTTGATACATAAGTTTATTTGTAGACATTTTTGTATTTTATAGATATACAATTTATGATATTCCATAGCATCTAGATTGAAGGGTCTATAAAGGAGGATTTACTAAGACCCCAACAGTGTATAATTGCACTAGATTTATATAGAGGCATACCTCTCGAAAAAATTTTGATGGTTAGAAGTCTGAGTGCTCAGACCAATAGTTAGAGAACAGGGAGAGAAGAGATGCAACTTGCATTAAAAGACCATCTTGGTCCCATGGTACAATGCCAGGTTAGAATGTGCTTAGCATGCATTTATTCCAGCTTTATCTAGCAATCAGATGGGGTTTAAAGGTTCCCATACATCTTAGACTTCAGTAGGCTGAATCCAACTCTCTGTAGTGTGAACCTACCCTAAGAGGCTCTCCAGACCATCCACTGACAGATGATGTTGGTGGTGATAGGGGTCGACCATGATAGAAAAACACAGCTGACTTTTTTTTTTTTTTCAGGAGAAAGTTAGATGTTGGAGGATAAAGCAATACGACTGCAGCACTCCGGTAAAGTGAAAAATCAATGTGGGTGTGGGTAGTTTATTGCATAACAAACACACGGAACATTGAGCGACGTTTCAGTCCAGTCAATCAGACCTTTCTTAAGCCAGTGGTCCGATTGACTGGACTGAAACGTCGCTCACTGTTCCGTGTGTTTGTTATGCAATAAACTACCCACATTGATTTTTCACTTTACCGGAGTGCTGCAGTCGTATTGCTTTATCTACAAGGACACTACTGAATCGTGGTGTGGCAGCAGGGCACCCGGATTCACTCTTTCCATAGAGTGCTGCGTTCTTTACAGTTTGCCTAGATGTTGGAGGAGCTATCTCGCTGCAGCCTAACCCTCCCAAAGAGAATACAGGAGCGCTTGGACGTTCCAGTATGGGGGAAGGACGGACTGTAGGCGGGAGACATAACTAATGGCCGTTCGCCCATCAGTTACTAAAACTGTAGGGGGACCATAACACCTTGACCAATCATAACTTATGTTGTAGAGAGAGAGAGCAAAATGATCATGCTTATTTAATGTTCTAGGTTTGAGAAAATGAGGACACAGATTGGAACAGGCTAATATAGGTTAGGTGTAAAGATGAGTGCAACTCAAGCATGCTCGTGTCCTTCCTAGCGCGAGAATGCGGCATTTCATTAGTGGTGGCTGCAGAAGTTGGGATGGAGCCCTGGACAACATGGATACAGTCTGACTGTATTCATGTTATCTGGGCAGCATCCAACTTTTTCAGCTTCCGGTAATCTAATGCTGTAGGCTTGGGTTTGGACGGACCAAGCATTTTCGAGTTGCACTCATCTAAGGTGCTTATTGAAAAGTAGCTATTATGCAGTTACAGCATACGTGATGGAATCAGTACAGAGGTAATTCTAATAGCGTTGTATAAAAGCCATCCGTCCGTCTTGAGCTTCCAGCATAACAAAAACTAAGGCAATCCATATGTTGTGCCCCAAAATGGGCGAGCTGGACAGTATTGTACACCTCTGGTCGGAAAAGAAGGCTGGGGTTTCTGCTTGCCACGTTCCTAGGCATTTTTGCTACTGTCAGATGGAAGCTGTTGGATTGCGGTGGATCAATAACTTTCAGGCCTTTACTGCGGAAACTTTGGTTTAGCTTGTTAACAAAACTTCCTAAGCCCGGGACGTGTGCAGGCTCCAAATACAGCACACGTGAGTGAAAGTCCTTAAGTCCATCGAAGCTTAGGATAAGACTTGGAGGAAGAAGACGCTGAATGTCACTTTTCAGCTCTTGAAGCACTGTGTAGGCGACATCAATGTCCTCTGGAGACTCCAAATGCAAAAGGCACAATGTTAAATGAAGTTCTGGCAACGCTATACAATACTCTGACATGTCTGGGTTGTGCTTAAGGAGGACATTTTGTACCTCCTTTACCGAGTGTCTCACATCTTCATCGCTTATACGGACTGCAATAAAATGTGTAGGCCTTGATTTTTTATTATGTTCTTGGTGTAAAGAATTACAGTCCTTCTCTTCAGCTTCTTCTTCTTCATCGTTATCAGTGGTCGCATCTCCTTGTCCCTGTCCGTTGTCCTCTTCCGGATTGTTCTCTTCTGTTTTTGCCAATGTTTCATACTGATGAATAATGTCCAAGATTGTCAGACCGCTTCCTGTAGACCCGAAGATGTTGTCTACACGATTCGCCTTGTCCCACACCACCATATCCCGATATTTGAAGTACTGAATGCGATGTTGGGGTATGGCGAGAACATCTACTCCTACCGATGATAAATCTTCCCAACAAAAAGCAGAGAAAGGCTTCTCAATTGTTCCTAAGAATCTATCCAGGTAACCAACTATAAAATGTTCTTTTGGCAAGTGCGAGTCCCATTGGATTCGGGAGATGACATCTTCGGCTGTCTTCATTGGAGGCTTTTTACCCTTTGGTTTAGATGTTTGGTCGCCCTTTCCTTTATCCTTTGTCACATGAGGGTGACTGGAAGCTGCAGCTTCTCCTTTGTGGGTGTTTCTACATTTATCCCCAAACCTGCAGCGTCCTACAAGGAAAAATTGGCATATGGTATTCTCAGGTGTATCTTCCACCCACTCTGATGTTACACTGTCCTCATTCTTAGAGGCCACTTTTTCTGCAATGACCCCATTGTCTACTTTGTCGTCTTCCTTCATCGCGTCCCCATCATTGCCGGTATTCTCCATGCTTTAGCTTTGATTGCTGTGGAAAGAGAACACATGAAGTAATGGCAATGATAACAATGCCTTTAAAGGGAAAAGCTGTCAAATCAACTGTTGTCAGAAAGTAATATATAGATTTGTAATTTACTTCTGTTTAAAAATGTCAAGACTTCCTGTACTTATCCGCTGCTGTATGTCCTGCAGGAAATGGTGTATTCTTTCCAATCTTACACAGTGCTGTTTGCTGCCACCTCTGTCCAGAGCAGGAGAAGTTTTCTATGGGAATTAGCTACTGACCTGGTAATCATCACATATCCAACCATGTTAAACATATGTTTATATATGGGCTTATTGGACACTGTTGACTGATTGGATGATGTTGGACACTGTAGGGACATGCCCACAATTGGTAACACTCGGTTACTGAGTCATACATTTTTAGTAAGAACATCAGAGGAGTAAATTTCTATTAAGAAGAGATGAGGAGTGGCACATCACAGAGTTATAGAAATATGTGACCTAGTATGTTTATTTTACGGACACTGCATGTACGAGATATAACAAACAGATCAGGAGTGGTGATAGGTCTTCTTTAAAGTGGTTATCTAGGATTAGAATAAGTACAGCTACTTTTCTTTAAAAAAAAAAAAAAAAATAGCACCTCAGCCTCCTCAGGTTGTGAAGGGTATTACAATTCAGCTCCATTCACTTCAACTGGAACTGAGCAGCAATACCACACCCAAACAATAGTGGTACTGTTTCTGAAAGAACACTGCCATGTTTTTCTAATCCTGGATAATACATTTAAAGTGACTGTACCACCAGGCCCATGCAGAAGCACAGGAGGCGAGCCAACCCCCGCCCCTCTATAATAGGGTTCCATTGATTCTAATGGAGTCACATCATGGAGGGGCAGGAGTTTCTTCACACTAAGTGTGGGTCAGCCTGCCTCCAGTGCTTCAGCCTAGGCCTGGTGATACAGTCACTTTAAGCCCATATATAAATTGGCATCCCCCAGTGTTGTATTAGTGAAAGGCTCTTTTCGCAGTGTCCACCTGATGCTTACCAGTGGTTGATGCCTGTTAGCTGCGTCTGTCATGCCTCATGTACTATATATGATATTACATATATGTTAGGCTGGGTTCACACCATTTTCGCTGTCAGTTTAACAGATCAGTTTAATTGAAAAAAAAAACAGATGCATTTGTGTGCATCCGTTCTGATCTGTTTTTCCATTGACTTTCTTTAAAAAAAAAAAAAACAACGATCAAAAACATCCTTTTTTTAGTGTACACAAAAACTTGGTCAACCACATTGATGTGTACACTGAAAAAACTGATGCATTTGGATCCATTTTCGCTGTCCGTTTAACGGACACGTTTGATGGGGAAAAAATGGATGAAAAAGGGATGCCTTTGTGTGCATCCATTTTTCAATTGACTTATATTATAAAAAACTGAACAAAACGCATACGTTTTTTTTTTAGGGTACACAAAACCGTGGTCGACCATGTTTTTCTGTATGCCAAAAAACGGATGCGTGGTCTGGTGTTCAGATGGAGAATGATCAGAGCTGGGAGAAGTCCACGATGAGAGCGTTCTCTCTCGCCACTGTCATGTGACTGAGATGGCCACATAATGTAAGTCTATTGGGCTGTCTCACACAGACACAATGGCGCAGGGTAAAAGTCCCTCTGAGTCAAAGACAGCAGCTCTCCCGCAGGTGATAACACATGCGCCAGGTCCATGGGTCCCTATAGTTACATTTAATACGAACAGAAACTTAAACTATTATCAGTGATGGGAAAACAATGGAGAAGATGCCAAAATGACAATGATGACCAGTGAATGATGCTGTACCCATACTAGAGAATGTTCTATACAGGCTAGGGAGAGCCATAATGGATGTCTTAGAATAATCAGTACTTACAGCAGTGTCCGAGCTTCCTCCTCGTCCTCCTCACCCCTTCCTGAGAATGATGAACCGGTTATATACATGCCTCACCTGCAGGTTACGTCATTGTTCTCAGTTGTCAAAACAATGTAACAAACATATAGGAAGGACTCCAGTCACATGTCAGCTGAGTCATAGAGGATTTCCCCTGCAAGGATTTCTGGGATTGATGTTATACAACCTTTAACCACAAGGTGGCAGACTTGTTATTTAAGAAAGCAATTGTATCTAAATTCAGAGGGATTTCCTGATGCGCTGTATATACATATATAGGGATCACTTGGATAAAGCGTAGAGATGAGCGCAGTGATTCAACATAACTTGGTGTGGTGAAATGTTAATACACCAGTATCAGGTAAAGCAATGGCAGGCTGTAGCTTTATAAATAAACTTAGGGGTAGGTACACTTCTATAATTGTATTCAAGGCCGGACTGGGACTAAAAAGCAGCCCTGGCAGTCAAACCCTACCAGCCCACATACAATATTTGCACATGCAGCTCATTTGCAGTGCCCTCATAAGGTATGAATAATCGAACAGCTGGGCCACACGAACGATCACTGTATTGTCCAGTCACATGTGCAGGCGATATAATATTGCCTGCACAAAAGATAAGATCAGCCTAAGTTTCTGTGTTAAGGACCTTTTAGACAGGCCAATTATCAGAAGAAGGAGCATTTCTAGCAATGCTCCTTCACAATAATCGGCCCACGTACCAGCCTTAAAGGGGTACTCTGTCAAATATCTTGTTTTTTTAAATCAACTGGTGCCAGAAAGTTATACAGATTTGTAAATTCTATTTATAAAATCTCAAACCTTCCCGTATTTATCACCTGCTGTATGTCCTGCAGGAAATGGTCTGTTCTCTCTAGGGATGGCCTGAATCTTCCGAGGTTCGGGTTCGTATGAACCCGAACGCTCGGCATCAGATCCCCACTGTCTGCCCGCTCCGTGCAGCGGGTGGATACAGCGGGAGGACCGTCTGGAAAACTGGGATACAGCCTATGGCTATGGCTGTATCCCAGTTTTCCAGCCGGTCCTCCCGATGTATCCACCCTCTCCACGGAGCGGGCAAACAGCGGGAATCATTACCGAGAGTTCGGGTTTGTACGAACCCGAACCGAACTTGGTTCGGACCATCCCTAGTTCTCTCCAGTCTTCCAGTACTCATCAGCTGCTGTATGTCCTGCAGGAAGTGGTGTATTCTCTCCAGTCTGACACAGTGCTCTCTGCTGCCACCTCTGTCCATGTCAGGAACTGTCCAGAGCAGCAGCAAATCCCTATAGAAAACCTCTCCTGCTCTTGACGGTTCCTGACATGGACAGAGGTGGCAGCAGAGAGCACTGTGTCAGACTGGAGAGAATACACCACTTCCTGCAGGACAAACAGCAGCTGAAAAGTACTGAAAGACTGGAGATTTTTAAATAGAAGTAAACTACGGATCTATATAACTTTCTGACACCAGTTGATTTGAAAGTAAAAGATTTTTGCTGGAGTACTGTACCCATTTAATACAGAGCGCAATGCAAGCTGTGGCAAACTGCGACTTACTAGGTCAGAACCCTTGCCACTCATTTCAATAGGTGACCTCCACCATCATCACAAGAAGGAAAAAAAAAAGGGCTACAGAAACTAATCACACAGTTAGGAATAAGTGTTCACTACCACCACACAATGAACGATACAACACATAATACTTAGGTGCACAGTGTGAAAATGATCACACTGCCGACTGTAGTGCAAAATACAGAACTGATTAGAAGCACCATGCACTACATGTACTATGTTCCCACACAGTATTATTGCTTAGTATTTTGGTCAGTTTTTTGCAACCAAAATTTGCAACGGCAAATAACGGCCATTATTTCAAAACAACTGCCAGTGTTTTGAATTAATGGCCATTATTTACTGTTATATGGCGGCCATCCACTCAATTTTAGCAGTGTGTGAACAGAGCCTTTCTGTGTTTTCAATCCACTCCTGGTTTTGGTTGCAAAATACTGAGCAAAAATACTGTGTGGGAACATAGCCACGGCTGGATTAAAGGGGGGGCACAAGGGGCACGTGCCCCTGGGCCTCCACCACTAGGGGGCCCCCACCAGCTGGAACCCGGAAGGGGAGTTCCGGAGCTTTTTTTTTTTTTTGTTAAACCCCTCCGCCGCCCCGGCGCTAATGTCCGCATCCGGGCGGTTTTAGGGGGGGGGGGCCTGTCTGTACCAGAAGCTCACGCCGGCCCTGCATGGGGGAGACCTTTTCAGCCTGCCTCTGTACCTGCCGCCCTGCTGATCCCCCGGCTGGTCCCCCTGCCACCCAGCTGATCCCTCAGACCCCCGACCGCTCCCTCTTCCCTCCCTGCCTGTCACCTCAGCTGCCCCCACCCATCCTCTCCCCCTGCCACCCCAGCTTACCCCGATCTTCTCCCCCAGCCCCCCGATCTTCTCCCCCTGCAACCCCAGCTGCCCCCCATCTTCTCCCCCTGCAACCCCAGCCGCCCCCCATCTTCTCCCCCTGCAACCCCAGCCGCCCTCCCATCTTCTCACCCTGCAACCCCAGCCGCCCTCCCATCTTCTCCCCCTGCAACCCCAGCCGCCCCCCATCTTCTCCCCCTGCAACCCCAGCCTCCCCCCATCTTCTCCTCCTGCAACCCCAGCCACCCCCCATCTTCTCCCCCTGCAACCCCAGCCTCCCCCATCTTCTCCCCCTGCAACCCCAGCCGCCCCCCATCTTCTCCCCCTGCAACCCCCCCCAGCCACCCCCCATCTTCTCCCCCTGCAACCCCAGCCACCCTCCCATCTTCTCCCCCTGCAATCCCAGCCGCCCCCCATCTTCTCCCCCTGCAACCCCAGCCGCCCCCCATCTTCTCCCCCTGCAGCCCCAGCTGCCCTTCCATCTTCTCCCCCTGCCGCCCCAGCTGCCCTTCCATCTTCTCCCCCTGTTGCCCCAGTCGCCCCAGCTGCTCTCCCTGCCCCCCAGCTTCTCCCCCTGCCACCCCAGCTGCCCTCCCATCTTCTCCCCCTGTCACCCCAGCTGCTCCCCCTGTTCCCCAGGTTCTCCCCCCTACCCCGGTCGCCCCAGCTGCTCCCCCTGTTCCCCAGGTTCTCCCCCTCCCCCAGTCGCCCCAGCTGCTCTCCCTGCCCCCCAGCTTCTTCCCCTCCCCCTGTTGCCCCATCTGCTATCCCTGCCTCCCTTCCCCAGTCACCCCCAGCTGCCCGCCTGCAGATGAGTTGTGGTCGGAGAAGTCTTCATGATGGCTGCTCCAGATGGAGAAGAAAGCGAAGTGTGAGCGACGGATATAGGAGAAGACGTCACCTGTGAGTCATTAGTAACTGCACTATAATCACTTCTATAGTGTGGAGAGCCTGTGCACCATTGGGGTCTTAATGGGTCAGTGTATCGTTTGCGGTAGTGTACTGACACAGCCCCGGGGTCACTACAGTACACTAGTGCAAATTTTTAAACTAGGACTCAACTACAAGAGCTGCAGGCACTACAACTCCCAGCATATGCTGAGGGCTGCAGACTGTCAGTAAATGCTGGGAGTTGTAGTGCCTGCAGCTGTTGTAGTTGGGTCCTGGGTGCATTATACACTGGATGCTTTGTGGGAGATCAGAAAACATAGATCTGTGGGGGCTCAGTATATAGAAGTGACCTCAGAACATCACTAATAGGGATAGGGGTAGATGGTTTTGTTCTATCCCCTATTAGTGATGTTCTGGGGTCACTTCCCTACACTGAGCCCCCACAGATCTATGTATTCTGATCTCCCACAACGCCTCCAGGACCCAACTACAACAGCTGCAGGCACTACAACTCCCAGAACAGTCTGCAGCTCTCAGGATATTCTGGGAGTTGTAGTGCCTGCAGCTGCTGTAGTTGGGTCCTAGGTGCATCATACACTGGATGCTTTGTGGCATATAAGTATACATAGATCTGTGGGGGCTCAGTGCAGGGAAGTGACCCCAGAACAGCACTAATAGGGGATAGGGGGAGATGTTGTTGTTCTATCCCCTATTAGTGATGTTCTGGGGTCACTTCCCTGCACTGAGCCCCCACAGATCTATGTATTCTGGTCTGCCACAAAGCATCCAATGTATAGGACCCAACTACAACAGCTGCAGGCACTACAACTCCCAGCATGTACTGACAGTCTGCAGCCCTCAGGATATGCTGGGAGTTGTAGTACAGCAGTACAATCCTCTCATAACTGTAGACAGATTTATTGCTGGACCTTCAGGGCTGATGGTAGTCACCCACAGACTGCAGCCACCAGGACACTCTGCACACAGTGATTTATTCAGAGACTTCAACTCCCAGCATACCCTGAGTTTTAGTTCGACTGAAAATGTTATTTACAAGGGATTTGTCACAGATACAGATGAATCCAGGAAAGGAGCGGGTCAGCATGTCACATTTCACTGGTTCTATACTGGTGGGCCCCAGGTGCCCCAGTCCGACACTGGACAGAAGAGGTCCCCAAATTAAGTCCCCGGCCTCCTTCCTTCCTATATCACGTCTGTTTGATGAGAAGAGCGGGCATCAAGCAAAGCGGCACCCCAGTACCTAGTACTACTGCCAGCCGGGGGGTGCCGCTCAGTAGTACTGGGTGCGGGAGTGCCGACCTCCAGCATCCAGCACCCAGTATACACGGTGCAGGTAACCTGTCAGTGCCGAGGGGAAGGGGGGGTACATTACAGCAGGGGTATATATACTATGGGGGACATTACAGCAGGTGGTATATATACTATGGAGGACATTACAGCAGGGGTATATATACTATGGGGGACATTACAGCAGATGGTATATACTATGGAGGACATTACAGCAGGTGTATATATATTATGGAGGACATTACAGCAGGTGTATATACTATGGAGGACATTACAGCAGGGGTATATATACTATGGGGGATATTACAGCAGGGATATATATATATATATATATATATACCACGGGGGACATTACAGCAGGGGTATATACTATAGGGGTCATTACAGCAGGGGTATATACTATAAAAGACATTACAGCCGGTGGTATATACTATGGGGGACATTACAGCAGGGGTATATACTATGGAGGACATTACAGCAGGGGTATATACTATGGGGGACATTACAGCAGGGGTATATACTATGGAGGACATTACAGCAGGGGTATATACTATGGGGGACATTACAGCAGGGGTATATACTATAAAAGACATTACAGCCGGTGGTATATACTATGGAGGACATTACAGCAGGGGTATATATACTATGGAGGACATTACAGCATGGGGTATATACTATGTATGGGGACACATATCAGAGCAGGGGGTATATATTATGTATGGGGACATTACAGCAGGGGGCATATACTGTACTATGTATGGGGTCACATATCAGAGCAGGGGGCATATATTATGGGGGCACATTCGAGAAGGTGGTATATACTATGGGGGCACATTAGAGCAGGGGGTATATACTATGTATGGGGACACATATCAGAGCAGGGGGCATATACTATGTAAGGGGACATTACAGCAGGGGGCATATACTATGGGGGCACATATCAGAGCAGGGGGTATATACTATGTATGGAGACACATATCAGAACAGGGGTATGTACTATGTATGGGGACACATATCAGAGCATTGGCCATATACTATGGAGGCACATTAGAGCAGGGGGTATATACTATGGGGGCACATTACAGCAGGGGGCACAGCAGGGCTGGACATTATTACTATATGATGGCACAGCAGGGGGCAATATTACTATAGGTGGGCACAACATGAGGACTTTATTACTATACGGAGGCACAACAGGAGATATTATTACTATATGTGGGCACAGGGGACATTATTACTATATGGGAGCACAGCAGAGGATGCTACATACAGGGGACAACCCACACACTCATTTAGAAAAAAGGGAAGGAAATTGAAGGAAATGTGCGGAGCCTGAGAGGTTTGTCTTGCAGGTTGTAAAGAGAAGAATTGTAGCTGCAGGAAATCATCCTGGAGGTCCAGGCCAGATGGAGAGGAAAAGGAAAGTGACGCCTGAGATTAAAGAAGACGTCACCTGTGAGTCACTGAATTACATGTTTTTTCTTAGTTTTTTTGTAGAAAACTATTTGGTAGGAAACCCTGAAGTGAAAAGGGAAATATTGCTCTTTGCCATAATACACACGCTACTTTTTAATAGCAGAGTTTTACTGTATCAGCTGAAATTGTGGCAAAACTGCATGAGATAATAATTCTGTAGTCTGTGTGCAGCATATGGTATATACTGTATACAGTCTGTGTACAGCATGTGGTATATACTGTATATAGTCTGTGTGCAGCATATGATATATAGCCTGTGTGCAGCATGTGGTATATACTGTATATAGTCTGTGTGCAGCATATAGTATATACTGTATATAGTCTGTGTGCAGCATATGGTATATACTGTATATAGTCTGTGTGCAGCATATGGTATGTACTGTATATAGTCTGTGTGCAGCATATGGTATATACTGTATATACTCTGGGTGCAGCATATGGTATATACTGTATATAGCCTGTGTGCAGCATATGGTATATACTGTATATAGTCTGTGTGCAGCATATAGTATATACTGTATATAGTCTGTGTGCAGCATATGGTATGTACTGTATATAGTCTGTGTGCAGCATATGGTATATACTGTATATAGCCTGTGTGCAGCATATGGTATATACTGTATATAGCCTGTGTGCAGCATATGGTATATACTGTATATAGTCTGTGTGCAGCATGTGGTATATACTGTATATAGTCTGTGTGCAGCATGTGGTATATACTGTATATAGCCTGTGTGCAGCATATGGTATATACTGTATATAGCCTGTGTGTAGCATATGGTATATACTGTATATAGCCTGTGTGCAGCATATGGTATATAATGTATATAGCCTGTGTGCAGCATATGGTATATAATGTATACAGTCTGTGTGCAGCATATGGTATATACTGTAAATAGCCTGTGTGCAGCATATGGTATATACTGTATATAGCCTGTGTGCAGCATATGGCATATACTGTATATAGCCTGTGTGCAGCATATGGTATATAATGTATATAGCCTGTGTGCAGCATATGGTATATACTGTATATAGCCTGTGTGCAGCATATGGTATATACTGTATATAGCCTGTGTGCAACATATGGTATATACTGTATATAGCCTGTGTGCAGCATATGGTATATACTGTATATAGCCTGTGTGCAGCATATGGTATATACTGTATATAGTCTGTGTGCAGCATATGGTATATACTGTATATAGTCTGTGTGCAGCATATGGTATATACTGTATATAGTTTGTGTGCAACATATGGTATATACTGTATACAGTCTGTGTGCAGTGTATGATATATAGCCTGAGAGCAGTGTATGAGATATAGCCTGTGTGCAGCATATGGTATATACTGTATATAGTCTGTGTGCAGCATATGACATATAGCCTGTGTGCAGCATATGGTATATACTGTATATAGTCTGTGTGCAGCATATGGTATATACTGTATATATTCTGTGTGCAGCATATGACATATAGCCTTTGTGCAGCATATGGTATATACTGTATATAGACTGTGTGCAGCATATGGTATATACTGTATATAGTCTGTGTGCAGCATATGATATACAGTATAGCCTGAGAGCAGTGGATGATATATAGCCTGTGTGCAGCATATGATATATAGCCTGAGAGCAGTGTATGGTATATAGCCTGTGTGCAGCATATGGTGTATATCCTATGTATGTCATATGCTGCACACAGGCTATATATGCCATATCATGGGCTGCACACAGCTGTGTATTTTAATCCTTAGGGTACGTTCACATGTACCATATCCTCTATATATTCTACACAGCCTTTAAATACTTTCTGGTTGCTCCTTACTGCTTCAGCTAGTGTACATGGTTGGAACTGCAGATGGGACTTAGACTTGCATGTCCAGGTTCCTTCAGCAATTCACATCCGCATATGCTGCTGTGGTGGCTAACACAGTGGGCAAGAGAGCACAGAAAGTACTGAAGTGCTGTGTTCTTGCATTATTAACATAAACACAAAGTGGGAATACACCCCTCCCCGTCCTGTCTCTAGGGCCTGGCATCTTCCTCTGGACTGCAGCCTCTAGTGACCATCATATGCAGAACAGAGGAGGATGCTGAGCCATACAGCCAGGAGTGAGGAGGGGTAGATGCTAAGTCCGCTACAGTAAGTAGCCACCTGTATAGATCGCTGTATGGGATATATTTTGAAAAAAAAAATGGGGGGGGGGGGGCCCCCAACAAAATTTTTGCCCAGGGCCTCCACCAACCTTAATCCGGCCCTGAACATAGCCTAAGGCTATGTTCACTCAACGTAAGAGACCGGCCATTCCGTGGCCCCGGCCGGGTCACAGAACTGCCGGTATCTCCCCGGATCATCCCGGCCGGTACTTAAGTACCGGCCAGAAGATCTTTTGGCCGCAGGGTTGTGCGCCCGCATGAGAATCTTCCACAGCACACAATAAAGCAAGCGGCCGGAGCTGCTCGCTTCATTGTGTGAACTGACAGGTCTTTCTGCGGACGCTATTCACTGAATTGTGGCCGCAGAAAACTGACATGTGAGTTATTTGCGGGCCCGTACGGGATCCATGCTCCGGCCAGGATCCCACAGAAGATAAGGCTATGTCCACACCTCACAAAGTATGGCCGCTGTTGCCGATGGCAACGACGGCCGTACTTTCACGTAGTGTGAACATAGCCTAATAAAGAATCTGCCACCTTTCTTAGCCAGTCTGTTTTAGGAAATACAAGTATGTAAATGTATTATCCATTAATGATTCCAGAGCATCTTGTTCCTCTTTTATTCATCCTGGAAATATATGAATGTCTGGATATAAATATTCTCTTTGTCATAGGGCCGTGTCCCACACAGTACAGTGTCCAGGGACAGCAACACGGCAACACCCAATAGTCCTGGACTACTCAGAGACTTTCTGTAGTTACTCATCCGTATTAACTAGTTAACTACTAGAGCTGGAGCCTCATGGTTAAAATGAACAGATTGTCTTACAAAAGTCTCCATTTAGAGCGGACCTTATATTCCACATTTCCAGGAGGAATAACAGAGGGATGTTACAACACAGAGTTCTAAGTCAAATGCTCCAACCACCATGACAATATCTTTCTTGCTGAGGCATTTTTGGCCCCTCATTTCTGTAGCCACAGCTCTAAAGCTACACAGGAAGGGGATGTGCACACTACAGAACTTGGGCAGAAATTTCAAGCAGAGTCCGTTCGGCGGCCTCCACTTAAAGTTCCGTCTCTCCAATAGACTCAATTATATTGACATGTCAATTCTTTGGGTGGATTGAGCTTCAGAATATCATTAAGTCTATGGGACAGGCAGAACTTCAAGTGGAGACTGCTGAGCGAAATTTCCACCCAAATTCCATAGTGTGCACATAACCATAAATTTAAAACCCACAAAAAAATATGCAAACCCAGACCAGAAATGATTCCTCCAGCCTGTACTGCCTGCATCAGGGGACTGTAGAGGTGAGTACAAACAAACCCCACTGATACCCCCTGCAGCTGCGGACATAGTGTCTGTGGCTATGGACTTTTTTCTCCTAGGTTCCGTTGTTTTGGAGAAGTTTCATCTAAAGCAAGTATGCACAGGCCCGGATTGGTAATCTGGCAGATCGGGCAAATGCCCACTGGGCTGCCCGATTGCCAATCCGGGGGGCCGCCTAGTTTGCATTTTCAAATTCTATATTAACATAAACCAATAGTGCAGCGGCTGCACACCACTGCGCTGCTTAGAAATCTTCTGAGGAGGGGCCGCTTCCTGACACTGAGGGCCGCGGCTGCTGTCAGTTTCATCCTGTCACAGCAGTGAGGTGCACACGCTGCTGGACGCTGCAGAGGAGTCACTGGCGGCTCAGAGGAGGAGGGGGAGATAATCATCTTTTGAATACAGACAGCAGACAGCCGGCCCTGCGCCACTAGCACTGAGTGACTACTCACATGTCAGGAGGCAAGCAGGGGAGAAGAGGAGTGCTGGCTGGAGCTGTGGGAACACTGAGGCAGTAACTCCCCCAGCAGGCAGTCCCCTGGGCCGGTTGGTAGGTCCCTGTAGGGGCTGCTCTCCTCTGATTCCCAGCCCCAGCCAGGTGCAGAAGCCGAGTTTTATACAAGGTCCTGTACTGGTATGTAGTCAATGTGCCCAGATTGGCTCCGCCCCTGACAGTTAGCCCCGCCCCCGCACTGGCCCGCGATTCTCTTCAAGACAATGCCGAATTATCCATGTCTTCTAGCAGCTCCCTCAGCTCCTCAGCTCCCTCAGGCCGCTCCTCAGCTCCTCAGGCCGCTCCTCAGCTCCCTCAGGCCACTCCTCAGGCCGCTCCTCTGCTCCCTCAGGCCGCTCCTCAGCTCCCTCAGGCCGTTCCTCAGCTCCCTCAGGCCGCTCCTCAGCTCCCTCAGGCCGCTCCTCAGCTCCCTCAGGCCGCTCCTCAGCTCCCTCAGGCCGCTCTTCAGCTCCCTCAGGCCGCTCCTCAGCTCCCTCAGGCCGCTCCTCAGCTCCCTCAGGCCGCTCCTCAGCTCCCTCAGGCCGCTCTTCAGCTCCCTCAGGCCGCTCCTCAGCTCTCTCAGGCTGCCTCCAGGGCTCCCAGAAGGAGGTGAGTTAGTTGCACTTAGTTTTTCATGGGATCAATTACAAATTGACAGAGGAATAGGGGCTGAAATTCTACCCCCCACATCCATACAGAAGATAAGTGACCTTGGGTGGTCATTTCAGTCCCTCACCCTAGTAATATGACTCTTGTGGAGGCTGAATCAGTCCCTCCAGAGGTCATAACAATAGCAGGTAAAGGAACCCACTGAAACCCCTGCAGCTGTGTCCATCATGTCTGTGGCAACAGCCCCCAGAGCGCCCCCTCACCCCACCTGCCGCCTCATTCAGTGATTCCTACCTATGCACAGATGGCTGCTGTTCCTGCACATGCGCGTCAAAGACCGTAATGGATGTGCATAGGTAGTTGTCACTGAATGAGGTGGCAGGTGGGGGTGCTCTGGGGGGGGGGGGGGGCGAGGAACGCCTGCAGTGCTCCCAACTAGTTGATATGCATACTCAGGGCCGGACTGGGAATTAAAATCAGCCCTGGCACTCCAACCTCAGCAGCCCACATACCATATCCTCCCCGATATATTAAAGATAGCAGTGTACCATACATGCTGTAGCCAATTCTGCTTTAATTCCCAATGTTCTTCATTATTTCTTTAAATATCTGAACCCCACTTTCAACACATAAAAATAATATACATAATCTGCTGTGGATTTGATGTTTCATATTTATGTGTTTCAGCAGCATCAAATTTGCAATAGATTAGGTATGTACGTTCCCTTAACCCCTTAAGGTCAAAGCCAATTTTCGTTTTTGCACTTTTGCTTTTTCCACTTTATGTTTAAAAGTCCATAGCGCTTGCATTTTTTCCCCCAGAGATGTATATGAGCGCTTATTTTTTGTGAAACCAATTGTACTTTGCAATGACAGGCCTTATTTTTCCATAACATATGCTGCGAAACCGGAAAAAATTCATTTGCGCTGTCAAATTGAAAAAAAAAAGGAATTTGTTTTGATTTCGGGGAGTTTTGCGTTTACGCCGTTCGCCCTATGGTAAAACTGACTGGTCATGCATGTTCCTCAAGTCGTTATGATTACAACGATATATAACATGTATAACTTTTATATTATCTGATGGCTTTTAAAAAATTCAAACCATTGTTAACAAATATATGTTCCTTAAAATCGCTCTATTCCCAGGCTTACAGCGCTTTTATCGTTGGTCTATGGGGCTGTGTAGGTGTCATTTTTTGCGCCATGATGTGTTCTTTCTATCGGGACCTTGATTGCGCATATACGACTTTTTGATCACTTTTTATTACATTTTTTTCTGGATTTGATGGGACCAAAAATGAGCAATTTTGCACTTTGGAATTTTTTTGCGCTGACGCCGTTTACCGTGCGAGATCAGGAATGTGATTAATTAATAGTTCGGGCGATTACGCACACGGCGATAGCAAACATGTTTATTTATTTATATTTACAAAATGGGAAAAGGGGGGTGATTTGGACTTTTATTAGGGGAGGGGATTTTTTAGTAATAAAAAAACATTTTTACTTTACTCTTTACTTTAACTAGAAGTCTCCCTGGGGGACTTGTATATACATAGCACTGATCTCTCATAGAGATCAATGCTGTGTATATACATAGCAAAGATCGATCAGATCGGTCATAGATTGCTATGGCCTGCTGCAGGCCACAGCAATCTATTGCCGAGCCGGGATCAGCGTCATTCCGACGCTGAGGCCCGGCATGGGCAGAAGAACGGATTCCCCCCCCCCTGCGATGAGATCCGTCCCACTAGACACCAGGGATGCACGGAGGAAAGCCTCTAAGTGCAGCTGTCAGGTTTGACAGCTCCACTTAGAGGCTTAATTAGCCAGCGCGGCAACGGGACCCGCGCCGGCTAATAGAGACACTGCCCGGCTGCACATTCAGAGCGGGGTCCCGGATACGTCATGGGTCGCTAAGGGGTTAAAGGGAGCCTGTGAGGTCCCTACCAGGTACAGAGCTGT